>NW_017537096.1:159409-182781 GCF_001853355.1 Bactrocera latifrons | reverse complement strand
AAAATTAAATTTTGAAAAAAATATTATTTGGTAACTTTACAATTATAAAAAATTGTATAACTGAATAGCAACAGCAAAAAAGAAAAAAAAGGAAAAATTTATAATACAACAAAATTTATATACAAACGAAAGGGAGTTTCTTCCCTCACACCCACATCTTGTCTGCCCATAATTGCAGAGTAGAACGCTTCTTTTGTAAGCCTTGCGGCCGTATCACACGCATCTGTTGTCGATTTCTTCGTACCTCAGCTGCGCAAACTCATGGGTAGAGGGTGACTGACTGATTATCGACTCGTTGCTTCACTTTACTTTACCGGCGACCACAAAAAAATCTAGCTTACATGTAAAAATTAGAAAAATGTTAAAATAAATTATCAGTGCCAAAATTCTTATAAAAAGCATATGAAACCAAAAGAATCGCATACATATACGAATACAAGCAAATAATAATTATTCGTCAAACTGTCAGCGCGCCATATTTTTTGGGTGTGTCTGCCAACTATTAGCTTTAAGCGTTTATTGTTAATATATGAATTGTATGCCCAAAGGACTGCTGGGTTTTCTTCTAGCTATTTGCTTTTTTCAGTCTTCTCTCAAAGTTTTTATAAAACTTCTTATTCCTTTGTTGTTACCAGAAATATAGCAGCATTACATTATGGCTGGAATTTCTTTTGCGTTTTGCTACAAAACAAAAAAGATGAAAACCTTGTGAATTTAAGTCAGGTTCTTATAATAATGTGCCGAATTTTGTAAAAATAATTTTTTATGTTTTCCTTAAACATATGTTAAATGTGGCATCTGAGCGCGGTATTCAATTAAGTTTAATTTTTGTGTATATGAATGTATTGTACGAATAGTATTGATAACTAAAATATTGACAGAAACACTTCAATTATTTTTGCGGGTGGATTGGTATATACAGTACATATATGTTGGAGTAGACCTAGCTCGTTTAAATTCTCTGAACAATCGAATGGTAAATACCTGAAAAAATCTTTGCAAATATGAGATTTTATTAGTAATCGAAACGTTATTTATTTAATTTTATATTTTCTTCTTTTATTGAGTTGCTTTACGTTCGCACAGAATTCAAACATCCTAACACATAGGCCGCAAGGAGTGGTCGCTTATATAATTCTTGATTTATTTGCTGCCACTGATTAAGTGTGTGCCTTGAAGCTGCCTTAAATACATGATACACACACAAACACACATATGTATAAAATATACCTATATGTGTACTTGGCACGCGTTCATATCTGCCAACAGCTATGAGTTCAGCTCCAATGACCCAACACTGTCAACTAAGCTTTGCAACAGTTTAACGCGCTTGTTAGCCAGCGCAACTAAATTAAAAAAAGTTACCCATATTTTATTGTTTTGTTATAAAAATTATTTAATCTTTCTTTGACGTAATTAATTTGCTTGTGGCGTGCTGGCTTTAACAGTTTAGCTGCTGGTGCCAACAAATAAACGCTGATTGCCAACGTAGACTCACTGGCGTACTATTTCCATTAACGAGATCGCTGAGTCATTCTTGCTTTGTAGTGGAAGTGAATTGAAGCAGCAGCAAACAAATTGCGTAGGAGAAATAAATGCACAAATGTTTTTTAAGTAAAAACAACAACAAACACTGCTTAAAAATATAGTCTCATCTGTCTTGGAAATATTTGTGATTTTTCGCGTAAAATATTGACATTCAGTGGTTCGTGCTTGCAAGTGTTTGTTAATTTTTTATTTAAAATAAATATCTGTTTCGTGCTGAGATTCATTCACAAATTGACCCATTCATTCATAGTATAAGTACTCAATTTCTTTTATGTTGCTTTGCTTTTGCGCATTCTTCAGCGTTTGCGTTCGCTTGTGTGGGTTGGTTGTTGGTGGAGACCCGCGCAAACTCAAGCAACTTGTAATAATAATACTTACTTGCGAAAAGATCAATAATATATTTATTTTTTATGCGGCAATGCGCACATGTGGCTTCAATTTAAAAACTTTAACCTCAAATAGTCTCATGTAACGAGCGATCGTTGGCGATAATCGGTTTTTACTGTCATTGAAATGGTTTTGCGGTTTAAGTAGAGCACATTTTTGTGGGATGGGATTTGATAGTCACATTTTTATACCCTGAACAGGTACAAAAATCTTCGAAATTGTTCGGATCGGTTAACTATAGCATATATCTGAAATACAAACTGAATGATCAGAATGAGGGCTCGTATGGAAAGCTTTCATATTTGACGTGATATCTTCACGAAATTTGGCATGGATTACTACTTAAGGTAACAAACAATATAATCTCCATAAAAATTGTTCAGAATGGATTACTATAGCATATAGCTTCCATACAAACTGAATACATAGCTATTAATAGAAATGCACCTGTGAAGGGTATTTAGCTTCGGTGCAACCGAGCTTAACATTTTTTCTTGCTTTTTGTTACTTGAGTATTCATGACACCGTAGATCGAATTTGTGGCCAATAATGAATTTTTTATTTTCAGATATTAAAAAATGCATTGCCTATAAATGGATAATAATGATTATTATAAATAAGTAATCTCAGTTTAATTTCCTTAGAATATACTTCCAATCAAAGAAAAATGTATAACTGAGTGTGACCTTGGACAGAAAGTATTAGTTGCTTGTAGGCATACCAAATGCTATATGTATGTTAATAGCTTTTCAGCAAATAAGGATAAGGTTTCTCCAAAATATTTAATTTTTTATTTGAACATCTTCAAAGTGGATTTTTGTATGATATTTCGTTCATTCTCAAGTTTAAGTGCATGTGATATGATATTTGTATTATAATAATATTTTTAATCACATCTGTCTTTCTGCCTTTATCTTTTATTTTATTTTATTTTTTTTTGTTTTTTGTGTGCTTTATATTAAAATTATTTGTAAAATATTCAAAGGGATCAACATTTTAGTCTTACGCGCCAAAATGTAGGCAATTACTTTTGTGATTGGCTTGTGATTGATTCATACAATAATGTATAACTAATTTTAGGAGTACAACCATTAGATTCTGAAAACTTTTTAAATTGGATTTTGCTTATTTATTTAAAATAATCGAAAAGCCACCTTCAAGTTGACAAAACAAAAAATGTTATTTACCCAAGTAGTTAAGTAAATTTAAATCCGAATTTCATTCTTCCTATTTTTACATTACCTAGACTGAGCACTCTGTCAATCAACCAATTTCTGTGAGTCACACTTTACAAAGTAGTAAACCACGCTCATTCGATTAAAATATCAAAGTTGTAAAAATAGGCACAAAAACAACAGCAATTGAAAATGCATTAGGTCTTTACAGCTCAGCGCTTTATTTCATCACTTCGTAAATGAAAAACTATTAAAATTTTACCGTTAACATGCACAAAAGTGGGTCACCCAGTCATTCAGTCACTATTGTGTGCCAAGCATTATAGATTTGTATGCAGACAAGCGAGTGAGACTGTAATAATCACAAACGTGTCACGCACATAATTTCTAAGTTCTGTTTGCTTCTTCTTTACTTATTCTTCATTACGCTTTGTTTTCACATTCAAGAGGCAAATTAAAAATAAATTTTTATTGCGTCAAAGTACGTTTTTTGTGTGGTCAAAATCGGTTGCTCTTCCATTCGCTCTTTAATTTCTGGTACAAATGCATATTTTTGAGTCAACTGCTCTACAGATAGAAATAGAAAATGTATACAAAAAGATGTGGACATGCTAATTCGGAGCTTCATCAGATTTATTATTACTATGTCTGAGTTGCTTACACTTGAGGAAAAGCTCAAATTTCACGTTTTTATTTTCTTGCATCTTTTAAGCCTCAGCTCATCGGCTTAGTATTAATTTTAGACGAAAGCGGTAGACTAATAAATTTATATTTGCATATTTAGTATGACATTAAATCTAAATTAATACTAGCTCTCAGTATATCACATATTAGACCATGTTATGCTAAAATATTGCTTGATTACAGCTGTAATAGAAGGCAAAACTGAATAAAAAGCACATTGAACTTTATTGTGGATATTTGTTTTTTGACATTCTAGAATTCATTGCTAGGTTTCGAAAAAGGCTGGAATCAGCGCAATAGTTTTAAGATATTTTTCTTGGTTGATATGACTGTCATTGACATCTGTGCCAAATATCACATCAAAACTATCATTAGTGTTTAGTATACAAATATATAGTGTAATCGAGGATTTTTACGATGAGTGAAATTATTCAACAAAGAAGTTCCAGAATGTTAAAAAAAAGGATTGTGTGATAATAGATATGTTTCACGACATTCTGGTAGTCGAAAAGCATTGTTTCATAGACAAAGAAACGCGAAGCTTTCGCGAGCAAGTGATTTGGATTGGCACAAATATTTAGAGAAGGTTGGGAACGCGTTAATGGACTGCCGTCTTTGGAGTATTGGAAAGATCAGTGAAAGTCATTATGAATGATCACTTGGGCCCAAGAAAAGTGAAAGCACGATTGGTTCCAAATAAAAAGCTCTTTCGAAAAACGGCTTCGTCTATAAAACAATGCTTTCCGACTACCAGAATGTCATGAAACATATTATAACTCATACTATTTGAGTATTATACTTCATTTGCGCGATGCTATTCTTAAAACGAGGCCAGAATTATGTGCCGGCAACTCTTGATTTTTGCACTACGATTTTGCAACGTGGGATACTGAATGTAGATGTACACATCTTGGTCCTTAGAAATGTATATCCCAAAATACTAACCTAATACTTACATCAAGGAAATATATAAACCGAAGTCTCTGTATATTACTTCAGATATGGTTCGCTATAAACTCAATTATCTCTTCGTGATTCAAATATTTTGACACTAAAAAAATCCTCAATTAACAAAAGTCATATGCAAGTCAAGACAGACAAAATATTGGTAAAATGCAACCAAAATGTAGAACACAAAAACATTGTAAGAGCTGATAATCCCAAAAATATCAATAAAAAGCGAAATAATTGGTTCACCAACTTGAGGCACACCTACATCATTGTAGCAGTGTTGAATGTATCCACCACACAACAATAAAACGGTTAGTGCACCGGCATTCCGCAAAACTACACGGAGTCAATGCATTGCATCGTAAACAATCAATTGCTCGTGAAGTCGACAGAAAATTATCTGCACCACGAGACAGACTGTCCACCAGCCAGACGTCGGCGAGCACACCCACGCAAGAGCACTACAAGCACACATACATACCAAAGCATAATGTATAACGTCAGTGTGGAAATGTGGCTTAGCGATTTTTCCTGTTTCGAGCTATTTAATAACTTTATTCGCCTAATGGAGTCTTTGTATGACAAAAGTAATTTTTCTGTGTTGTTATTTGTGTGGTTTTAGTTTCAGGGAAAATATTTACCATTAACTCGGATTCTACATGTGCTCGTATATGAGGCAGCGACGCTGTGACTAAAGTGTTCCACGGATATTTTAGGCGCCGCCAACAAAGTACCCACTTTCCAATACAGGCGCTCGTATCTTCACTGTGTGTGTATTTCTGTATAAGAGCTCTTATTGTGTATGCTGATCGCACTCGAGAGACTCGTTTAGGCAGGGCAAACCCAGTTACTTGTGATTTTATGCGCACGCCTCAGATTTCATGGTACACTATTTTTCGTGGTTTGTCAGGACTATGCAGAACAGCAGATTTGAATGAAACAAAAAAAAATGTTTTAAAAATTTTGAAAAAAATAGAACAGATGTCAGAAACAAAGTATCCGTAAAACCCACAATAATAAAAATTTAAAATCATGAAATTATTAAATAAATAAAAAAGTAGTAATTAAACTGTAAACACATTTACACACCAAAAATTTGCATTACGAACTTGTAATAAAGTGTTTTAATTATAATTTGAAATTAATGAAAAAAAAAACATTAAAAAATATGTAATTGATCAAATGCTATTATAAAAAATAATTTAAAAATATAATACCGTACAAAATTTGAATTGACTGATGAATGATGAATACGCGGCCTTTTACCTTGGCTTTGGCTTGCCGACTTTCTAACTTGCAATTGCACGTTCAAGTTTTTCCTTGCATATATAGATAATATACCAGTGTGCATATGCAAGCAGACAAGAGCTGCTAGATTATTATTACATCAACTTCATTTCTACCGAGGTACGTGTTTCCTTCTGCCAACTTACAGTTAACAGTAATAATAGTGAAGTGCAAACGCAGCTATGCACACCAAGCTATTACATACATACACATATATGCATACGTATAGTACATATATACCACTGTGTTTCCATACAGGTTTCTTGTGCGCACATTTATCAATTATTAACTTTCAAATGACGCCATACTTCGTGTATGGCAAGCATAATTAAATTATCAGTGCACTGTATTCAGAGGTAGGAAAAGAGACTTGTTCGTATTTTTTTTTTTATTTTTAGTTAGAATAGTTATTTGCATTGACAAGCTTATTCCAACACTCGGAAAAAAATTTTGTATGAAATTTTTAAAATACAAAATAGCTTTACATAGTCGTGCTATTTTCTTTTTTAAGAAAAATTATTAAAAATTATTTTTTATTATTATTTTTGTACAATCATCAAATTAAAAAAAAATCATTAAAGCATCTTTTTCCCTCAGTTACCACCAACTTCGCAAATAAATGACATAAGCAGTTCGTTCTTCAAGCGCACAGCGCTTTGTTTATATGTCTTCAAAAGCAAATGAAATCAATAACAAAATAAACGCTTTCCGAGCATTCATTTTTCTTACTCAAACTCGCAACGCAAACAAAGGCGCTGACAAGTGTTAACTGCTTCTTTCGCCGCCGCCATCTTTGTTGTTGCCGCTGCTGATGTGACCGCATATCGCTTTCCGGCAGCTAAGCATTGCCATAATTGTCATTTAATCAGAGATTTCTTGATGAGAACATCACGTACTTACAAAGAGAAAGTGCTCACTTCCTCCCTTGCTCTCATCGGCTGATTGTGAGTAAATATTGACAACTTTGAAGTTTTGTTGACATTTGCAATACGTATGTATGTACTCAGGTGCGTAAACTTAACGTAGTCGCACGTCACTGCTCCAGTGTTAAACGGAAGCGCTTGTCGCTACATCTACAATTACAATAGCGGTTGTTGTAATGTTGTTTAATAAAGTACAAACTGAATTTATGAAAATTCTACAAAACGATATATGTTAATTTTATACTCTTTTGGATTTTCTCTTTGGAAGCTCTTGGGAAATCTTTGGATTTGCTTTTCTCATAAGTTGAACATTGGCTATGAATGAAACTGTCGATAATAAAATGAAAGCACCACAACCGGCGGACCAAATATAATTATTTTGTATGATAAATATTTGTAACGTTAATTAAAAATTCCACAAAAGTTTCTTGAAAAATGTAAAAAAATTCAACTGCTTGTATACTTGTTTTTTAAAAGCTTTTGAATAACAACACAACATGAAATATAAAGCTTTTAAGGAAGTAATGATATTCATTCTACATTTCGTAATTATGACTATTTAGCACAAGCTTAAAAAGTTCCTAAGCTTCCAAAGCTTAAGCTAACCTTCGAAACATTTTATTGATTGCATTTGCAGCAGCTTTAAGCAAGCAATCTTCGAATCAGTAATTACTATTTTGTACTAAAGTACATTTGGAATATATATTTGTATAAAATATTCGGCATAAAATTCTATCTATTCTATTCATTGAGTGGCCTACTATAAGGCACTAAAAGCTTGTGCATTCCATAATGAGTGCAGAAGTTTAAAGCTTTTTAATGTCATATGTTAATTTTTGTTTATATATTTGAAGCCAGCCAGACACAGTTCTCATTCTACGCATACTCTCCCAAACTAACATAAAGCATAAGCATATTTCTAAATCAATATTTATAACTCACACTTACATAATTAATTAGCTCAGACAATATACAGTATATAGAAAGCATAGGCATTCACTTGCTCACTCGCATTCTGTTTATTTATAAGCCAAATAGAAAGCGCGATAGAAGTAACAGGGCATACCTGTATATACATACATACATATAAACAAATCTGCATTATATCAGCGAGACATTTCTTCGTTTACTCATTTTGCCAAATATTACTGCCTACGTCATTGCCTTCTGTAGCGGATGCTATTGTCAGTTCAGCGCTGCTTTCTCTCAGTTTTCTCTGCCCATTGTAGACTTTTGCGCGATCACTGCACAGTGATAACAATATTTCGTTGGTTTGTGATAAATTTCATTTGGTCACGATGCCATTTAATATTTCGCCATTGCGCGGTTACTCTTGAACCAAAAATTAATAAAATGTAAGCGCTCCTTTCCGCCTCTGCTGATCGCATACACTCTGGTTGCTTTTTTGTTTTTTTCATTGCTTTCCCCCAAAATTTGTCTTGTGAGATTTGGCTCATCTGCCTTGTGATTCACAGCACTTCTTTTCTCTTTGTAGTATTTGTTTATATTTAAAAAATTTTTATTTGTTTTTTTTATATTATCTGCTTGCGTTCTTCACCTACTTCGTTTGACTTATGGCTGTTGAAGTTCAAAGTGTGTAAGTGTGCAATAGGTCAAGCGGCGGCTTAAGTTTGTTAAACGAAAAAAAAGGTTAAATAACATAAGTAAGAGCAGAGGAAAGTGGAAAAGTATGAGTCATGAAAGAACTGTGAAAGAACGGCAATAGTTAAGAAAAAACCAAAAGTTTTCGAATTATTATAAAAATATCGCACAATGGGGCCATATATCTGTACATTTATATTTATATAGGATATATGTATGTATGTCATATATGTACATAGATTATAAATATATGTATGTCTATGCCGCCCACTTATGGCCTAGTCCCGTGCCACATGCCACCTTGGTCTAATGTCGAATCATCACGGAGCATTTGCGCCAACACGAAATCCACTCATTCAGTAAGTAAAGCGCCGTTTCACCAGCTCATTGACCAAAATGTATATAAATATGTATATATATATATGTGCGTATAAAGCGTTTTCGCGTCTCTTCTGTTTTCAATTCCCAATAGATGTATTGCAGTAGATAACGGTACTTACGTATGGAAACTGCAACATTTACCGCAATTGACCAGATTTGTTAACTTGTTTGACAGCATGCGTGCTAACAGCAAAAATAAGAAAATTTTAAACTGAAAATATAAAATAAAAAATAGAATATAAAAAAATATATCCGTATATGTATGTGTAGCAGAATAAATAAAAAAGACGCAGCGCAATCGAAAAACACCTCATTCCTCAGCCACAGTCGGCTGGCAATTCTCCATTTGGCCTGCTGGCCTAACGGGTCGTCGCAAATGCCTGATCGATTGCACGATCGAACTGGTAGTGCCGTTGCCGACGCGCCTCCTTAAATGCTGAGTACAGTTTAACCTGATTTCCGTGCCGTTTTCGCCAATTTTGCATAAATTATGCGCGAATCTTTTTTATTATTCCTTTTTCATTATATTTGTTGTTGCTGCATATGCAAGCAAGTGAAGTAAAGAAAAGGCGAGGAAATGCAAAAAAAAAAAAAAAAAGATGCAGAAAAAGCGTCGAAAGGTTTTGTAAAGTGGCAGACTTACAAAGGCGCTTCGTTGCTGCCCCTTATTATTTGTCCTCCATTTTGTTCTGTAACTTTTACGGACACTGCCGCATTTAGTGAAAGCAAAATTTTTATCCGCTTAAGCCTACCACCTAAAACGTAGTTGCTTTAAGCAATTCGAGTTAGATCTTTACACTTGTATCTGCGCCCTCCACTGCTATCTCTCCGGCATTCTGTTTCGGCCTCTAGCTCTCCTGCCTCTTCTGGAGCTCTTTCTAACTCGTTCACTGTCGCCAGAACTCAATTGCCTGCTGGACTTAGTTCGGCAATTATTTTAGTTTTTTTTTCCAATTTTAATTGGCATTTCGCGCAGCACAAGCAACTTTTCCGTTGCCGTATGCTGGCAGCGCCACTGCGGCGGTTCATTAGTTACTGCTGCAGTTACTATTGTTGTCTGCGGCGTGCTCACTAGTTTTTAGGCTTCTACACATTCTTGTACCTTTTGCAGTCGCCAGTAGTTGCCATTTGAGCAAATGTTGAAGATGCTTATCGTCTGCCAGATTGGTTCCAGCCAACTAATTACTCAAGCCTTGGCGCGAACAAGTGGATTTTATAATTAGCAATGAATTTCGCATGCGAAAATTCCGGTAATTGATTGGCATTTTGGAATAATGTCCAAATTTTCAGATATTGGTATTTTAGTGGTTATTTAAAAATAAACTTGAATCTAAGTAATAGTAAAATTTCATTTGAAATTGAAAATTAAATTAAAATTAAAATTAAAATTAAAATTAAAATTAAAATTTAAATTAAAATTAAAATTAAAATTAAAATAAAGTAAATAATAAAAATAGGAATTAACATTACCGAAAACTTAAAACTTAAAACTTGTCAAAACGGACACAAAATAATTCAAGAAACCGCAAATGCTGAATAGCATGCAGTTCTGCAGAATTGCAGAATAATTACTCGCGGTAATGCTTACAAACGTGAAAATTGCTGAAAGTGTGTAAAATTGCTTTGCTCTGCTGATTTTGACATTTTTTTACACTTTCACATTCATTATACTCCTAAGCTATCATAAACTATATAACAGCAATGTTCGTGCCACATACAGATTTACAGTTTCGATTTCACACAAAGTTAGACATTTGTGTAACACAATCACATACATACATACAGATATACATATGTACTCATATCACTGACGCCACGAAATAGAAAATACACATAAACAAGACCAGCTCGCATGACAGCCGCTGGCGTTGACACACATTATTTACGCTCGTCTAACTTTCCCAATTGATTTGATTTCTATAGCGAATTACTTTTTCCAACACTTTTAGCCTCTTGTTCCCTGCGGTTTGCCATCGGAGTGATTGTAATCGATTGGTCGAGCAGTGTGACCGTTTTGTTTACCATTTAATTTAATTTAAATGAAGAAGCTTGTGATAATTGCAATTATGCGCAACTTTTTTGTTGTTGTTGCTACCTTCCGACCTACAGTTTTTCACGTTTACTAAAAACTCGCTTTTACTTTTAGGTTATGAATTAAAATCCAAATTTCATTTCAGGAAAAAAACTTTT
This sequence comes from Bactrocera latifrons, assembly GCF_001853355.1. NCBI lineage: Eukaryota > Metazoa > Arthropoda > Insecta > Diptera > Tephritidae > Bactrocera > Bactrocera latifrons. The sequence continues at coordinate 171,653 of NW_017537096.1, read as the reverse complement.
AAATATTTAAAAACTTTTAGTCGATATCATAAATTATTTTTAATGGAACGAGATAACCAAAAATATATATTTACATAGTTTATGATGTACCTAAATATGTGTAGTCCTTATTATGCTTGCGTCGTTGGTGGGATACTTGAACTAAGGCCGGAAATGGTGAGGCTGCTTGAATCATATGTACAAAAATCGCATCTGGCCACCTCCAAATGAATGGCAATCAGAGAACTTTCCTCACTATCGTGCACTTTTACACATGACACCATCCTCCAAGTCATGCAAAAAATGTAAACATATGTATGCATATCTAATATTTCGGCTTAGGTAACATTGAAATGCAATTACCAAAAATTGTTCGATTTCTATACACGCAATAGTATATATTGATTGTGTAAAAAATTTCACATCTAGAAGTATTCCGCAAGGTGACGCTGCAGTCGGTTTATTTACGAAGCTTGTATATTTTTTTTTTACTTTCTTTTAGAAGACCTCCGATGAATGTTAAACGGAAACCAATTATATTTCCAAAATCATTTCAGTAATGACTTGGAATCAACATGTGCAAGTAAGTCCGACTCCTCCGACTAGTACAAATATTAAACTTCAATTAAAAGCAAAGTTAAAAAAAAAAAAGAAAAAAATATCATGAGCGATTATGTGATCAAATAGCAGATTAATCCTTTTTGGAGGCTTTAATATATTTAAAGCAAGGCCCAGAATTATTCGCATAGACAAATTTGGTTAAGAATAGAACACATTATAACAGATCATAATGCTACTTAAAGCGCGAATATTTTTACTACTTACTCTAAACTCTTAATTGAAGTATTTTATATAAAACAAAGATTCAAGAAGTTTTCCAAACGACACAATATAAGCAAGTATAGCACGGAAAGAGAGTTGACCCCACTTTTTTGGTGTACCACTGTAATCAAATTGAAAGGTGAATTCTGTCCATTTCGTCTCCTTCAAAGTAATCCACTCCCGTTGCGACATATCAATGCCAACAAATTTTCCAGTCATCAGAGCACTTGGAAAATTCCTCCGTTCTCTGACGACCAGAGCCTTTATCGATTCAGCTTTTATATCCTCAATTGGGTTAAAACGGTGTTCTCGGAGTGGTCTTGTAAATTTGCTGAATAATTACACGAAGGTAAATCAGGCGAATGCGGTGATTGCGGCACGATATTAGCTGCAAATGTGGCCAAATTACTTATCAGGAATAGCTAATGCAGCATGATATGGTGCATTATCGCACCGCTTTGTTCAATAAATTCGGACATAGTAAAAATCGAAGAACTCCCTTTTAGATCCTCACAAAAGGAAGCGTATTTCAAATTCTATTGAATGTTTTGACTTGAAATTTAGCATAGATGTCGCTAACAGTACTAACAGATCACAGAAAAAAAAAAATCGAAAAACACGCGAAGTGTAAATTAAAAATTCTATTTGATCACAGTAGTTAATGTGTAATGGCGTAGACTCTGTCTATTCTTTCCAAATTCAAACGAAATTTTCTCTTCAAGAATATACAAACTAATCTGAGCCCAAATTTCTCTGAAATGGCTAATCCGATGAACTTGAAATATTTACACAGAAAAATGCCTTTTCTAGAAAAGATTACAACAAAATGAGATTTTTTACTTGCAAGTGCATATAAGCCCATAATAAAAATATATTTATGGAAACTATACGTTGCAACATACAAATATTACCTCATTCGTACATACGATCATAAAAGCTTAGTCTTCTTTTGGCAAAACCATCAAATATATCATCATAAGTGCAACTTAACTCACTGCATTGCATTGTAGAAAAAGCCACAGTCAACATTAAAAGTCAGTGAGCAATAATTTTTCTTTTGCTGTACACAAACAAAAACAAACTTTTGGACTTCGCGCATTCATTAAGAAAAATTGATGCCATTGCGAGTGGCGCACACTTGTGCGGAGCGGAGCGACAAGCCAGCGAAGTGCTGGCCGCAGCCATCCAACAACAGTGACTATGCTAAGTGGCAGCCACCGTTGTTCGGCAACAAGAACCACATGCAGAACTACCTGCACCTGCGCAGCCCGACAAGAGTGACGTCTTGGCAACAGCAAAAAAATAACTAAAAAAACATAGCCACAGCAAAAACAAGAACAACAACACGTTGAGTTGATGTAAATAGAATAAGTGGGTTGGAAGAGATCGCAGCATCGCTGTTGCATACGAATATTTAGCAAAACTAATGCGCACCATTTGCTGCCGCGTGACAGAGCCATGGGCCAAGGAGTGCTGGTGGACGAAGCTCCGCATGCATATTGGCGCATCTGCTTAGTAGTAAATGTCGAAACCCTATTAAAATATGAGAAACTGAAATTTTGTGTATTTTTTCGGTTTCAACAAAAAATAACTGCTTGCCGTGCAGTTGCCACACTTGTTTCGGCTTTTGACACAAACTCGCCGAAAAGTAAGTAAGTAGCACCAAAGCAAGCCAAAATGCAATGGGAACACACGAACGGAGAACGAAGTGGCAAATAGTGTATGTGAACTTCAACCTATCACATTTTCTTTTGTTGTTGGATTTTGTTTGTCTACTGCATCTAAAATCTTTTTTTTTTTATTTTGGACAACACTTAAATATCAAATTTCACAGATTTAACTACACATTATCGACAATACTGAATGCCCACTGGGGCCAGTGTTTTCATTGTCAGAAAACTTTTTCTATTATTTTGGGAATTCTTACTTTGCTCTTTTGCTGCTCTGGTGCGACATTGCGATTATTTATGCATACAGCAAAACAAGGTGACACGAACGTATAAACAAAAACAAACAAATAAACGGAAGATGCCAACAAGAGACAAGCTGTCGCTTAGTGCATTACAGAAAGTCGGTTTTTGCGCAAAGATGTGCGTTCAACAAAATTGAAAAGTGCAATATTTTTAATGAACTCTATGTTTATATTTTGCATTTAGTATGTCGCTTAAGTCTTTTGTTTCGGTTTTTGAATTTTCTAAGTTATATTTTAGTATTTTTTTCAATATTTTTTCTTATTTTGGTTACAAGTTAACTTCGTTTCGCAGTTCACATTGGCCTTCAACTGCAGCCATTCAGCTGTTTATCACAAGCCAAGCGGCAAAACAACTTTCAATTGTGACATGAACGTGAAAAACTGCCGATAAACACATATACTTAACACTTGTGTATGTATGTGTGTTCATAATAGTTTAGGTGCAAGTGCACAATAGTTAGTAAATTAAATTGTTAAATGCTTTAACAAACCAAATACTCACAGTTATGTTGTTAACGTATGTATATGCCACACTGTTGTTGTCTGCCGCAAAGTATATGGTCAGCAGACCTTCATGCCTTATTATATCTTCTGGTAATGCGAGAAATTGAAATTTCAATTATAATTTAATTAGCCGCTTCAAAGTAATCTTTTAAGTCTGAAGGCACTTGTTTCGCACATTCGGTGCTTCATTACTTTAGTCATACTAAAATTGTTGAAAGATATGTGGTTAAACTGACTTATGTGGTAAATATGTTGGCACTTAAGCGAAGGTTCTCTGATGCGGTACAAATCGGCCAATTATTTAATAAATTAAGAGCGAAAATGCTAGTTAACAAAATATTAGATAATAATAAAAAAATGTTGAGTAAATGCCGCAGCAAACATCTTCACAAGTTATTTTTATGAAAGTCTTATTTCTATAACCAAAAGCTGATAATATTTCAATATAAAATCTAAGGTATACAATATACAGTATACAGTACTATATAGATCAAAGGAATATATTATATTAGTACTTCGGTTTATGACCCATTAAACCATCAATTCTTCTGCTGATCTCAAAACGTACACACATTTACCACAGCTACCAAAAGAAGCCCTACCAAAGTCAAAAGTTCAAGCTCTTTAAAAAATTAATTAGTTCGCTTAAAATCATTATAATCAATATCCGAGTGGACAATGGAAAGAGCACGGGTAAGGTCAGCATTCATTGCATAACAACGACAAAATAGACCACAGGTCGCATAGGATTTCAATACCCTATACTAAGATCAAATATTGCCGACTCAATTGCTCTTAATCATTGCTTCGACTGCCAAGCTCCTACATTAGAGAGCCGTTTTCGAGAACTTTATTCCTTTAGAAGAGTTTTTTTATACAAAAATTTCGTTAACTGCGTAATCATTAATTGAAGGTGTTTTTTATTATATGAATAACATAAAAAGCTAAAATTTTGTTCGTTGCAAAAAGCTCTAAAATTTTAAAATTGCGGAGCGAAAATGTCTGCAGCAACCATTTATTATTGTTTGGCTAGTGGACAAATGTGTAGCTCACACTGTGGTTTGAGAAAAATTTGGTAAGGTGCTTTTTTACGAAAATATTCATCTATGTATATTTTTAATAAATGAAGGATTACATACTTGATGGTGTTTTAGGTAGGTTCAGTTAATTTAAATTAATTTAATTAAGTTGAGTTAAGTTAAGTTACGCTAAGGCAAGTGAAGTTAAGTAAAACTATATTCTTTTGTTTTATGCATTTCTGAAAATAGTTCCTCTAATGAAGTCTTTCCATAACAAATGCAAAGAGTTATTTGCAAAGTATAGTCTACATTCGAGCGCTTAAAGTAATTTGGTGAAATAACCCACCTATAATTGTATAATACTATTATTCTCTAACATTCGCACAATTGAGCATATTTCTTTTAAATTGTCAAATGTCGTCCGCTCTCATTACATAACACTCTACATGTAGTATACACTTAATTGCATCATTTGCTACAAAATGCTGGGTCTTCATTAGCCAGTGGAGGATAGTGTCCGTTATTTTGCGAAATTAGTTCAACAACAGAACAAATAGAATCAGGTGTGTAGATGTATGTATGCGTGTGTGCAAATATTTGCGTCGCTTGCAACTTCCAAAGATCACAACAATCTGAATTTCTCCTCTGCAACGACGGTACGTCTGGAAGAAGGTCAAGAGAAATATATGATTGGCAGTTTGCATGTGGGTATATGTGTGTGTGTCCATGTGTCGCTGCGCATATGCAAAGAAGATTGCGGTTTTCGCAAGACAGCAAACCAATTTACTGCAAGCTGGAGTAATATGAGCTGACTTGCAGTTGAATCGTCAATGCCAACAACATTATTGAGTGGCAGCGGCCAAGTGGCTACCAGCCTGCCAGCTGACGAGCGCGTGGCCACCAACAACACTGAGCCAGCTAGATTTGAAACGGAGAAAAAATTATGACAGCAACAACCAGCAGAAAATTGCGCTGCTCGCCTCTGGCGGCAAAAGCACCTATGGGGTTGTTGTGTAAAAATGCTAAACTTAGGCCTATCCACCATGCGAGCGCATAAAGCAGTATCACGGCGCTGGGTGGAGTTTGCATTGCCACACACAATTTATTTTTTATTTCGTTGTTGGCGGTCTTGTTCGCATTTTTGCTGCTTGCAATTTTCTTCATTCAAATCCCTTTATATTGTTGTTATTACACGTCGGTTGCACTATTTACCAAGAGTAGCTGTCTTGTTGTACGATGCTGACTGCCTGGCTGGCTGCTAGTGGTTCTCGGCTGATTATGGCCCGTTATATGTTGATTGCATTCTTTCTGCCACAGTGCCTCCACGCCTCCAACGCCCGGATAGCAACTCTTTTGCTCTATTCGAAGTTCAGTGCAGTGTAGTGTGGTGCAGTTGAGCTCTGAGTTGAGTAGATGTTGTTTTTGTGAAGTTATGGTTGTTATTGTAGACCGAAGTTGAGTTGTTCTCGTTAGGGTTCAATTACAAGGAATGTGTTTGCTTTTTTTGTTATTGTGTTATTTTTGTCTGCATTTCGTACTGCTGTTGCATTATTTCCTTTTTTTTCTTGTTTTCTGTTTTTTCGTCAACAGCATTTTTATGTCTCAAAAAAATGTTGCAACTGAAGTGCTGCGCTTTATTATTGTTGCTCTTTGCTTTTGTTCGGTATTCTTGTTGGTGTTGCTAGTGTTGTTCTGTTCTGTTATGCCTTTGGTGTTGCAAAAAGCATTTCGCTGATAATATGGGGTGTTACGCTATGTTCCAGGAGCACTTCATTAATATTGCTTAACTCTGAATTAACTAATAATGTGAAGTGATCTCAAAATTGTTTTCGTCCCAGTTGGAAATTACGGAACTTGCCAGAGAAATGTATTCTGTAAGGATCTACTTTTAAGAGAATTGGCTTAGTGGGTCGAATCAGTAAGATGGCTTTTAAAAGTATAGGAGTACATACAACATATATCAAATATGTGCTCTCAATATCTGATCGGCATGCTAGGCTAGACCAATAGGAGCTATTTGTAATCATAATAATGTATTAGTTGCCTAACTTTAGGCACTCAACACTCTTTCACCGAATTTTTAGAAAAGTCGTATACTCAAATGGAGTTTTTTTAACCACCCAGTTGTTGCTCTATGCCCAATTTCAACCATACCTACTTCTTTCAAAGAAATAACTGTACATTATCTACATGTGCCAGTAATGTCATCGACACCAAACTAACGCAACTGACCGCGACTAAATTATCAGTGTTGATGACACTAATGCAACACTTACGCGTTAATGAAGTAAAGAAAATGTAAACTGAAGAAATTGCGGTGAACAAGAAGAATAAAAAACTACAAAAACTTACTCACCACGGGCTGTGCTGCCCCAATAATAACACAAACAGACAAAATGCCGCCGTAATGATGTCATATGCTCAGACGAAAAGTGTCCAAAAAACTCGTCTGCATAGGCATAGCTCACAGAGGAAAGCAGCAACAACAGCGACATAATCGAAAGAAAGTCCGACTGATATGTCGGCTTATCTTGAGCTTGAAATTCTGCAGCCTCGCAATGTTGGCTGTCTAAAATTAGGTACGAGCACCGGAAAACAATAACAACAAAGCATTTAATTGATGAACTGTCGTGTGTTGAAAGCATAAGAAGCGAAAAATACTCGAAAGAATGGAGAAGACATAAAAAGAATGTCCAGCGGCATCTAAATAACAATTTACTCGAAAATTCGCTGAGTGCAAATGTTAACCGCAACTGCAACAACTTTTTATATCTATTGTTAGTAGCAGCAACAACATTTCCTATCACTTTTCTTGTACTACTCTACTTCTTGTTACACCAAAAAAATTGAAGGTGTTAAAATTGGTTGCAAGTTGCTAAGCACATATAAAAGTACACAAGCGTATAGAAAAGATTCACCAGATACTTGTTATTTGCCTCAGCGCAACACGAATTTCATTTCCCAATTCATTTTCTCTTCCATAGTCTTTTTTAATATCAAATAATTGCAGCTTCCATGTACACAGTTGAAACACGGCTCATTAAGCACCCAATCATTCTTATATTTATTTCACTTAATTAATACCCCTCGAATGTTAATCATTCTTAACAGACCTCAGCTCTTAATTACAAGTCGAAATGTTGAAATTGTAGAACTTATCATGAACGGTAAATGTCTACCCTTTGGCTTTGCTTGCGTTAATCTATTGCGACGGAAAGCCAACCGCCAGCCAATGTTACGTGCAACTTTTCATAAGTAAACAATGAATAGCAGAAACTAAATTTTGATCATATACTATGGCGGATAAGTAGTAAGAAAGCATTTTTTGGAAGAGGGAATCCTTTTTCCATAATTCTAAGCAAATATATGGCTTACCATATCCTAGATAAAATTTGTACTCACTTCCTTAAATTTAAAATAAAATCACAGAGAAAACATTAACCGTATAAAACCGACTTTCTAAAACTTATTACCATCTAATGCTTGGTGGGCAACTCCACAAACCACTCTTTGCAGGTCAATAGTTGTCCACCAAGCATTAGATGGTAATGAATCGAACAAACTGCACTTTCTGCTTGAACCGTCGGGCAGCACGTGCTTACTCACGCATTTCCTACGAAAATTTTCTTTAATGATAATAAGGAAAAAATGGATAAATGTCATTCGGAGGACCTTCCTATTATTAAGAGCCCATACTTGGAGAGATGTTCATAGAGATGGCTAAGATCTTATTTTTCAGAGTACCAAGCAATGAATGAGTTTTTAAAGCTCAAGAACTCGAGTGCGTCTAACTAAAAGAATAAAAAATCGTATCCTTTTCTAATTGCTCTGAAATTATAAGCCAATTAAACGTAGAATATTCTTAAAAAGTTACATACAAATATACTCACTTACTATAATAGAGGTATGTGTATGTATATGTATATCAGCTTACATCCAGCCTATTTAATACTTTCTAAGAATTTTACGGCAACAATTAAATTAAATCTGCTATTCTAAGATTTCAATCTAAGTGCAACTTTATCGCGCTGCCTCGTTTGAGCATTACGTGTTGCCTGCCGCTTGACACACATCGCCAGCACCGACGGTGAATATCGGCACAGCAGCAGCAGCTGCAACTCACATCCCGTTGGCCGCACTCTGTGCCCAATTTGGTTCACTCCGTTGCTTTATTTTCGTTGTCCGATATTCTTGCTCTCTCAAGATAGCTTCAGCGCACTTTCGAACGCCTGCTTTCACATCCTCCTTCTTACTGCTACTACTGATGATGACAGGCTGACAGACCGTACATGCAACATGCAACGACGTGCACGGTTGCACGAGTGAGTGTCGATTGGTCAGGTGCAGCAGACAACAGACAAGCCACCGGCACAACAACATCACTTAGAACGAGACAGTGGCAAACAAGGAGTCAATGGAGTCGCTGGAGACCGTTATATGCACTTTTACACTGTTATGTTGCAAGCGCTGCCAAAAGGAAACAACTAAAAAAGCGTACGATAGAGCGAAGTAATCGTTAGCGCTCGTCGGCTCTACTGTCGGCCAAGATTTCACGCCGTATTTGCCTGTCTCGCGCCCTTCATTTTTATGCCACTTTGGTTGCACATGCTTGCTAGCTTTTTTGTTTATTTTTCTTTTGTTGTTGTGTGTGACAGCATTTGCTGCCGTGCGCTACCACGGTTTATACAATATCCGCCACTCGATTTTTTCTCTTTCGTAGCCTTAAATTGTTGTTAATGTTGTTCTTGATTCTTTTGTACTCTTCCATTTCCTAACTCGCCGCCTTGATTCTGCCCGCTCATTTCAGCTGTTTGCGCTTGATTGTGCAGCAGATACCGTAATTGCCATGGTGAATGCGCGAAATAGCAACAGTGTATTTGTTGTAAATTCGGTAGGTTTCTTGCTTTGTTTTGCGAGTAACTGCAGTTGGTTGCCAATGTCATGCTTTTTCTTTTGATTTACGTCGCCACACTCGTAAAAATAGGAACTCATGAAGCACAGGGTCTTAATTTATGCTTATGAATGTGTGTGTGTGCATAGCAAGATATGAAGCATTGAATATGTTTAGTTATGTTTTACGTAACTAGGGCTTAACTGGTCCAAAAATAACTAGTACGAAACTTATTCGTTTATGACTAGTTTTCAACCAGTATAAAAGTAACTATTTCTTATATTAGTCACCAAAAGTTCTTACGTTTTATTCATCGCACATGTATTGACTTCTTACAAATATAATTTTTTTAAATTGAAATCGTTGCCTACATCTAGGCTGATTTATTTTGATTTTTGTGAGTGAGTGATATGTAGAGCTCTACTACTAAAACTTATTGCACACTTTTAATCAAAAATTAATAAATACGAAATTAGTAAACAACAAATGTTTCATTTTAAGAATTTTTTTAACTTTCTTAAACTCCGCGCTGCTTCCCACAGTGTTTGCCACAAAGCTCTGGCCACACATTGAAGCCATATATATTAAATTTATATCACTATTTTTATTATTTGGTTCCAATTGTTTTACKATAGCATTGTATGGGTCGCCGCTCATACACCACAGTCGCATTTATGCCCCCAAAATGGGTTGCCACTCTTGACCATATTCGGTGTGGCATAACTTTGAATACAAATAACATTTTGCAGGAGGTTGCGGCATGAAACAGCAACAACATTAATACATAGCAAACAAAAACAAAAAAGAAGCATTGACATTACAATGCGCGCGCTGAGTGTCATTAACGATTAGCTTTGCAACGTTGCTGCCGCTATGAACGGCTTGAACGGCGCAAAAAAATGCCTTTGAATTCACCCTTTCATGGGTGAAGTTGCATAAATTCAAATGCAAAGTGGCTGGCAATAACGATTTGGTGCTAATATACCTTTCACAGATATATTTCCTATGGTAACTATGTACCCAGTTTATATGGCAGCAATATGCTATAGTAATCCGATTTGAACAATTTCTTCGGAGATTATGTTATTACCTTAAGCAGTAATCCATGTCAAATTTCGTGAAAATACTACGTCAAATGTGAAAGTTTTCTATACAAGAACTTGATTCCAATCGTGCAGTTTGTATGGCAGCTATATGCTATAGCAAGCCGATTTGAGCAATTTCTTCGTGGATGATATTGTTGGCTTAGAAAATATTTTATACCAAATTTCGTGAATATATCTTGTCAAATGTGAAAGTTTTCCATACAAGAACTTGATTTCGATAGTTCAGTTTGTATGGCAGCTATATGTTATAGTGGTCGGATATTGGCCATTCCGACAAATGAGCACCCTCTTGAATAGAAAATGACGTTTGCAAAATTTCACAACGATATCTTCAAAACTGAGGGACTAGTTCGTATATATACAGACAAACGGACAGACCGACAGACGGATAAATAGACTCGGCTCAACATACTGATCATTTATATGTACACTGCATAGGGTCTCCAACGCTTCTTTGTAGGTGTTACAAACTTCGTGACAAAGTCAATATACCCTATGTAAGGTGAAATAAAAAAATTAAAAAAAAATAAATAAAGAAAAGTACTAAATATCCAACTTGCAAAATTGAAAATTATAAGTAATCAAGTACAAAGTGTTGAAAAAATATTTTCTTTGAAAAAAATCACGCTCACTTATTTTGCGTTGAAAACCAATTGAAAGTGAATGAAGTTAATAGAAACGGTTCGAGGTTAATAAGAATCATAAAAGCACCTCTCGATAACCTATTTTAAATAAATTTAATTCTTTTATTGCTTTTAATATATTATAATTTTATTATTGTGCTTTGTGCATGTTTACGCACTTACATATGTACATATATATACCAAAAGTACATATTTTTTTATTTATCCAACTGGTTAGTACAACCTAAAAGTGGTTTGGTGTTTGGTATCTGTGCAAAGTGTTTGCTCTGGTTTATTTCAGACCAGTAGTTTTCAGCATTCGACGGTTAACTATATAAATTTGATCGTTTATTATTAACTCCATAGTTTATCCAAGTGAACACAAAAATTAAAAAAAAAAATTTTCAGGCACTAACCACTTTTGCATATACGAGCTCGAATTGCGATAAATGGCAACTTACTTTATTGATTTGTACTTGAAAAGTCACTCAATTCGCAACCATAGTTAAGAGTAATATGTATTGTCCTTGAAAGTGGATGAATATTTTCCATAAAATACCCACAAAGACGAAAAAAAATATTTTTTCAATATTTTGTATATTTTCTGGGTATTTTTCAGGAAATACTCGAATTTTCTGTAAAGACATAACTCTTAATCGTTCAAATATATACAATATACATGTATATTATGTAAAGTAGCGTGCTTAAAAATTTATCCCTATCTTCGTTATAAAAAGGAATAAAGGTAAATTCAGGCAGTTTTGAAAATATTTTTCTAAGAGCTTTAAAAACTTAATCTATATCGCACTCTTTCCCACTTTTCGATATATTGCAAAGCAGTTTCAATTCATTAGAATTCGGACTGTAATATGATCTCTTAGACCAAACAGTTTATAATAGAGATTCTAGAAATGATTCTACTATCGCACAAAAGAGTTCGTTTATGTTCTTTTTTGCTTCTTTTTTACTCTCAAAAATAATTTTACCCCAATACTTTCGTAAATTAACCGAAATTAATTAAAAAGCAAAGATATGTCGAAACGAACAAAGAGAGTAACAATATAATTTTGCTATGCAAACTACGTAAAGACACATTTGTAGACTCTGTAATGATAATGAAGGCTATAGTATTTCGAAGAAATCGAGTTTAGTACTTAAGATCCAAACATGTGGGTCAGCTTTTCGCTACAATTCATCTCCTCTTGCCACAGCATATTTCTTCTAGACATTTCTTTTAAATGTTCTCAGAATACGTATACATATTTATTTTTAAGCAGTTCTCGTAATGCATATTATTTAACTTAATATCTTTTTTTTTTTTACTAAAA
>NW_017537096.1:66478-158978 GCF_001853355.1 Bactrocera latifrons | reverse complement strand
TATTCAGTTAATGAATCTATTGATGTTTCAGAAAATTTGTTACATTATCAAATTTATAGTAATCATGAAAAAATTGAAGAATTTTTAAAAAATTTTTGTAATGTTATTGATAAATTGGTTCCAAACAAAAATATTATATTAAGTTAAGTTAAGTTAATTAAATTTGGTTTTTGATACTTTTATTCATTATTGTTTAAATTTTGCACAAGTAGAAAATTTTAATGGATATTGTAATTTTCCACTAATGGAATATGCGGATTAAAGAATAATGTGAATGAACCAATATTAGAGACATCCGCTACAGAAACATAAACAATTTCATTTGGTGCTGATAAAGTTTCAGCTAAAGTAAAATATTGTAATGAGGCTGTTATAATGAAATCAGCTGTTATTGCTTTAACAAATATTTATATGTGTATCATATTCATTCAAAAAAGTAAAAAAACCCACATCCATTATCTATTGTCTATTAAAAAAAAAATAATAATAATAAATAAAATAAAATTATGAAATTTGTAAATCTTTTGTTTTATTTATGCTTTATCAGTTTCTTCTTGTTCTTCTTCGTCTGGTGTAGCAATTCTTCCGTTTTCGTTATCAGTTACAAAAAAAAGGTTTGACCATCAGTATAAGCTCTGTCATAATTTTGGCAAAAAGAAACTTCTAAAGCCCAGCTAACACTGGTTCGCTTTCCAAATGCAGATGAAATATTAAACTTAATTTCAATAAGACATATTACTTGCCAATAACATGCACTATTTCAGTAAGGAACGGAGGAAGCTGTAGATTTTAATTGTGGTGCTGCAGCAATCCCAACATGTAATTGCGGTTTAGCTTCATATCCAAAAGCACCATTGATTGAGGATGATATGTTCTATATCACTCAATAGTTCTAGCATAAATATTATTATTATTATTTATCACAATTAGAGATGTTACAGTTTTACTAAAACCAAGCTCGCCAGAAATTAGGGTTTTATTGGCTTTAAAAACTTGCAATGAACTGCTCTCATATTTCCTTTAGGTGCCCTTATATTTTCTTTAGTTATAGCTAGATCATATTCCACATCATGAACAAGAGCATCAAAATCCACATCATCGACCGGTGAATCTGTTTTATGTATTGTATTACCCGGTCCTAAATAATTATGTCCCGGCCAGTATAACCATCTCTCGTGACTTTAAGTTTCATACTAAATGTTTCTAAGTGTATTATTGATATTCACAGCCACTTGTTTCTAATACTTGCAATAAAGTATCAAATAGTATTTGCATAATAACATCACTAGATCACATGATCAACTCGACGACGACGACATGCTGGCCGCCGATTGGCTGATATATTTTTCCTCGGCAGCTATCGGTCGAAGTCACATGATTAAGATAAGTACTTTTTTCACTTTCTATAAGTTATTCAAGCACTTGGTGCCGTGATTAGGTTTTACTGGTCCAACGATTTTTTATAGGTTCTTACTTTGGAAGATTTGTAGAATAGCATCTATGATCCTGCATAAAACGGTTCGAATTATACTTTTATATAGGTAATAATGGTAGTTAGAGCATTTATGTTCGACAATACATATAAGCAGAGTCTTTTCTAATATAATTATGGAATGCTATATTGCTAGTAGACCCTTGGAAAAAAGATGCGCTCCGTTGGCAGGAAAACTCCTTACAGGATTAGGTAAAGTGAAAAAACAAATACGTGTTTTAGTTAAAACCTTAACTTAGAACTTGGGCAAAGGGAAAAAGCTGAAAATTGGATTATTGGATTTTTTCCAAATAGCTGTAATCGAAAACCGTGTTATAAGATTTGAATTTCACTTTGAACTAATTCAAATATTCCACTCACATAAATTTCAAACAAAAAAATTTTATTAAAAAAATGTTACAGTATTTGCAAGCTTTATAACAATAATTTGGCGACTTTCAACCATTTCTTCCGCCTATCAATTTTTATTCTCCTTAGCGGTCTTCTTAAATTGCACTAAAGCACTCAATGACTTATGCTTCCCTAAACGTCTTTGACACATTCTCAATGACTATTTTTATTGCCTCGCAGTAGCAGTTCTAATCATGTACAATTTTTTTTTGTTAAGAAATATGTATATTTACCTCACTGTGCCACTATTATTTTCATTTCTTGTCAAGAAAAAACTTAAGAAAATTCTTTGCTTCTTCATTTTGCGGAACATTGAATAATTATTTTAAGAGTTTGCTATAAATAGAGTATGCATAAATATATATATATGCTAATTCTGGTTTTCAGCATATGTGACTGCTACACCTTTATTTATTTCATCCGATTTGCAGAGCTAATTAAATTTATCAGCGAATTCTACTCACCAGCAGCAGAACGCAACTTTCGCAGCCAAAACCACAGCCACAGCTGAGCCAACTCTACTGGTAATATAATTAAATGACCACCATTTTACTTCATCACTTTATACGCTAGTCAGCGATTTCGCTGCACATTTTTGTAGCCAGCTTACAAATACCTATAAATCGTTTACTTGTTTTACATCAAGTTTTTCTATTTTTTATTATTTGCTTTTATCGCTAAGACTCTTAAAGATATTTGCAAATATACGTCACATGGTTAGTAGAGCTAACAAGCATCATTAATCAAAATGGCATAGAAATGTATCAGCACATACGTGTGGGTCGATAACACCACAGGTGGACAGCAGCCAGAACAACTTGCGTCTATCTTGCAGAATCTTCGGATTTACTTAGTGGCAAGTTGTGGTCAAACAACACTTTTCATAATAGTAATAATCAAAGATATAATCGTAAAAAGTGTATAATTTTCTAGCACCGCGTGTTAGTGAGTATTTGAGTTCATCACTTTTGTAACTGGAAAAAAGTTGTGTATACGCCATGACCGACGCACGGCAAAAGGGTCGGATACAAAAATTATCTCACAAAATCAACGCAACCATTTCCACTGGAGCAGTTTCATCCAGCAAATGAATTTGTCGCACAATTTTTATTTGTAACAAGCTGCAGCAATAACAACAACAACTACGCATAAGCAAAACGAACGCATAAGAGCGTGGTAAAATATGGCAACATAAATTATGATGATAACGATGCGTTGCCAGTTGTTGGTCATACTAAAACAAAAAGTGGCATAAGAAGTGGAGTGCTGTACACATTAGGTTGTACGTGACGCCATTTAAAGGCCTACCCAGGTCTACCAATTCGCCGCAATTGCATTTGCACACGCAAGCACACATACACACTCATATATGCTTACATACAGTCCTATCTAGGTGGCACCCTTCTCGTGTTGCTTGTTGGCTGCATATCGTGTTGCCAGTTTCCGAGACTCGCAGCTGTATGTTTAGATTACGTGCGTGCCACTGCCGCTACTATTATTAAAGTGTTCTTTCTGCTCGTGGTTGTGTTATTGTTTGTTGTTTCGCTGCGGCGATTGTGTTGCGATAGCAAAATCAGATCAATTTACTTTTATGCGCCTGTCATCTCACTGTGGCAGTTGAAAGCAAATAAAAATAAAATTCATTAAAAAACATCTAGTCGAAGGGTTATTTTCCTTAGCTATATTAGCACTGAAGGCTGTTGCTTTTGTAGCAATGTGGCACAGTGTCTTATGTCCTTAAACATTTATTCGAATAAACAATGTCACAGTATGTTCGAGTCCAAAAATGTCTAAGATACTTAAAGTAAGAAACCAGCGAAAAATCTCATTCGAAGTCTCAAAATATAACTTCTCGATGTCTACTCTTTATTGAATTTACTGCATTAGAGGGGACACTTTCTATGATTTTAGAAGTTTCAAGTCCTCGAGAAGTATCTTGCTTGATACTGCAAAGTTTTTGCCACAATAAGCCTGACAAATACTCGAAATGGAACATTGTCGAAAATGCGTGCAGAACCAAACAAGAAAAAAAAAGTTAGTTCTATGGAACAAGAACAATGTTGTTAATGTGATTCAATGATTAATAAAACTTATCTGCAATGATATATTGGAGTTTATTACTTTATAGCTTCTACAAATGATCAAAACAATCGGTATTCAACTATTCCAAGTTCGTCTTCAGAGCTTTGGCAAGTTTTTTCTTTGATATATTGCCTACAATTAGGCGTATTGTGTAAGAGTAACCCATTTTTAGGGAAGACGCACTCCAAAAGAAATGTTAAGGTTTATTTATCAATCATAAGGAAAACAAAAAATATCGTACGGTAAAGTCTTAAATCAAAACGTAAGGACAGCTAAAATTTAGCTTTCCTGAAAATAATGATTAGATGATGATTATATTATTGCTGTTCCTCTTTTTTTAATTAAAATAAAATTCAAAGGTGATATTACTTGCCCACATTTCGAAATACTGCTCAATATTATCTAATAATACTATATAATTTGTAAACCTGTTAAATAATTATGGAGTTTGAAGGACCTAAACGATGATAAACAGTATGGGTGTGGAAATGAAATATAATGCTGGATTTCTGGACATTAAAAATCTTTAAAAACCTAAATTTTTTATTTACCATTTAACTCTTATCTACATATTTCAATAGAAAATAAGCTATAATATTTCAATGTATTTTAAATTTTTTCGTGAATATGAAAATTCCTGGCGATCCTTAAGCTTTCACCAAAAGCATAAACAACCGACTTATTTCTTATAACACTCCTCAATTGCAACTAAATGTCGCTTCACCCAATTAAGCCACTGTTCTGTACAAAAGGCGCTGCTTTGCCTGGTACATCTCCTTTTGCATACCTTTTGTTGTTGTTTGACCACATCAACTTTTGTGAGTTGCTGTCTTTACTAACAAAGAAAAATTGTTTTTAAACAATACTTTGATTGTTATGTCATTGTTGAGTGCTGCAAGCAGATATCGGAAAAAGTAAAACCAACTACAACAACTACAACTGCTGCTAGCTGGTATACAAAGTCCTAGCAAGCAGCAATCTTCTGGCAAACCAACGCATCAGCGCGGAGATCTTCAAATTTATTACAAGTATTGGCACGCACACAAGCACATATATATAGCTTTGCATTTTGTTTTTGCATCATCATTATTATTGCCTTCCTTTTAACCCTTACAATGGAGAATTGAATAAGCCATCGGTGATGAAATGAAAAATATTGGCGTAATTTGCAGTTAAATTAACGATTGCATTTATAGGGTTTGCAAACCATACACACACACATATATAAACATGTTCATATTTATGTAAGTGAGCATATGCGCACATGTTGTTGCTCTGCATATGGTTCTACGGTCGGTGCCGTAGTAATAGTTATTTGTTGCAAGCGAAAACAATTGTGCTAAAAGTTAAACGTTGCGCTTGCCATTTGCTGCAGCAACAGCCACACATATAGCCATTTATATATATGTATATGCATTTCGTCACACATTCATGTATTTAAAAGTTTCCATTTAGTTAACTACGCGAAAATTGCTTTAGCATCTCTTTCGGCCGCATTTTACGCCCCGCTAGACTGATACTGCCGCAAGCGATTTCAAACGAACGTGCCACAAACTGGGAGGTATTTACTTTTTCATTGTTTGCAGCGAAAAATCGTTATCATTTTCCACTTTTTTCTGATATTATTGCATTACCTGTCAAGCAACGAGCAGTTTCGGATTGCTTAGGGAAATGTGTGATAGGAGATTTTCAATAAAAGACTTTGGTAACCTAGCTTCAACTGCAAATTGGAAAATGAAAATACACATGTTTCAGTTTCGAAAATAAAGTGATGATACTGTTAGCACTTTTAGACTGTTTTATTATGCGCATACGGAGTACCTTAGCCACAATATGCTTTCTTCTAAATTGTTTGAAAAGTCCTTTCTTTTAATACATCGAGTCCTCTACTGGTATCCTTATGCAGCATTGCAGCAGTGTCAAAATGAATTATAAAACCCAGTAGCCAGTTTTATGTTTCACAAATTCACAAGCACTAGCCATATATATATTCCAGTTTTCGTTTTGTTCCTTTTCAACACGAACAATCTCCTTACTGCACTCTCTCTACGTAGAATATAATAAAAGTATCTAAGAACATACCACAAATGTTCATGTAATAAATACGTCGAATGAATTTCTTCGTTTCGCTGTTCGTTATGCGCTGACATTGTCATTTGGTGGGCCAATAAATATGTGTTGCTCGTCGTCGGCAACAGTATCCTGGTCGCACACACCAGGGCTACTAAACATGAAAGCAAACTCAGCGCGAATGTGGCGCATTAAATTACACAATGTGCGCCACCGAGTTGAAAGGTTTTGGCAACACAGAAATTATTGTTGCACCAAACGGTGGAGTGACGTGCATTATATACACACAAATATCTTGCAAGTGTCAGCGAAATGCATAAATAAGGCATTTCAAAGTGCCAAGAGTACGACGCGAACTTCTAAAATACAAAAACGTTTACGGTTGCAAATAATTGTAATGAGAATGTTACCAAGTTGCAAGTTGTCAGAGTGTTCTAAGTTGTGAATATTCATAGCTAGTTGCATGAAGAAGGTATTGCATATTTTCTTTCCTCTTTTTCTCTATTCTTTCCCGAGGACTTGCAGGAAATAATCAAGCACATTTTTCCAATGAGTCTCAAATTGTTAATTCAAATCCGTTTCAACTTTGGTTTTACGTCATTCACTTTCAAGTAGCTTTTGCAAAAATTACAAAAAAACTAAAAAGAAAAATCCAAAAACCTTTCACTCGCCATCGCAAAAGCTGATCCTCCTAACCATCTCGAGCGCCATAAAAACTGTCATAATTCCGCTACCATCACTTTGGTTAGAAAACTAATGCTCCAGAGTTACATAACGAAATACAGTTGACTTCTACGGCAGCGGCCACCTTCATCCACTAACAGCCGCTTCTTTTGCAGTGTTTCATACCACACAGTCCAACATCTGCTCATTGAAGGCGGGAGAAAACTACACATTTATAATATAAGTAAATGCGCAGAAAAAAAACTTATTGTCTCTTCTTATTCAAAATGCGAACTACGGCTGTGTCAGTTAATGACTACCGCGCTGACAGGCCCCTGACTGTGGCGACCGCCAACAGTGTGCTGACGCAACCGTTTATTCTTTGCTTTCGTCATTGTCATTAAACACTTTCGCGCACGATGTACATGCCATGTCGAGTTGTGTTGTGCTGCGCCATGCAAAATTGCGCCATGCTATGCGGTGCATCAGTGTTGTACTCATGCCCTCAGTTGAGCAACCAAATTATTGTCCTCAGCGTCCATTGACGCTGCCTTTTTATAATTGTCGGCCTTAATTGTTCCTCCGTCGCTTGCACCAGCGACGTGGCAATGAAAATTATGTTGCAGTTGAAGCAAAAGTTGCATATCATCAGAACTGCATGAACAGCGTTAGTGTTCTATTGAATGCAATTTATCTTGAGCATGAGCATGCAAAATGTGTTGGCTGCAGTGTAAAGAAATAGTTTTGTTGCTCTCCACAGGATTTTGTGTTCCATTAAATTTGAAGAGTTTTTTTTATAAATAATGTAAGTTATTATCGTAGTTTTTGTAATCCTTTTTTAATTTATCCGTCCCTATCTGTTCTGAATACAGCCAGTTGAAACTGTAACCATCTCAATTTATATTTCTTAGAATGAATAGCTCCATCTTCTCGCTACAATATAAGAATGTTCGGTTATAAACTTCTAACCATTCTTTGGTTAAAGAAATGTGAGCTCAGTTTCTTAAGCATTCCGAACATTCAGTTAACAGAAGAAAATTTTTGAAACCCCTGTTGAGTCATATTCTTTTTTCCCCTCAATTAATCTGTAACGTTCTTTTTAAGCTGCATTAGATTGTATTTTTTATTTTACCCGCAGTCATTCATTAATTCATTTTTAGCCTCACTGAGAGCATTTTGCAGTGATTTTTTCAAAAAAAAGTAAAAACATTTTTTTGAGTTTTAGAATGAACTTTAATCAATTATATATTTTCCATTTTGTTGGATGACCTTTCGCCATCTTTCCTTTAAATTCATTATTATTTATTCATTACATTTATTTGGGAATTTATGTCCTCGTCCTTATCAAAATGTTTACCATTCAAAGAGTTTTGCAAAGACCGAAACAAATGATAGTCTGAGGATACAAGGTCAGGGCTATATGGTGGATGCATTAACAGTTCCCAGCCAAGTTCACTCAGTTTTTGGCGACTGACCAAAGATGTGTGCGGTCTAGCTTTGTCCTGGTGGAATATGCCACCTTTACGATTGACCAATTCTGCTCGCTTCTCCTTGATAGCTGTATTCAATTTGTCCAGTTGCTTACAGTAGACATCCGAGTTAATCGTTTGATTCCTTTTAAGTTATGATTTGCTTGAAAAACGGATAGTTTTCATTGCGTTTAAGATGCATATCACAAACGTTTAAGCGATTTGTTAAATTAATGTCTTTGAAAGCCATGTGGTACCCAAATATTAAGTTTTTTTTACCATCCCAACACGTCGTATATGATCATGTATGGTTGTTTGTGGTATATTTAACTTCTCTCCAATCTCACGCTCAGTTAAATGACGATCCGATTCGATTAAAGCCTTGATGACGTCATCATCAACTGCACTTGGCCGACCTGAACGTGGCTTGTCTTTGAGTGAAAAATCTCCCAAACGGAATTTGACACTGTGTTTCTTTTAAGGCTTTGTCACCATACACATCACGTAACATTTTAGCAACCTGAGCTGCATTTTTCCTTTACGGAAATAACAAAGTAAAATATGACGAAAATGCTCCTTTGTGGGCTCCATATTAAAATTTCCGCCAAACAAACAAACATAAATAAAATTACGCGCGCTTTTTTTCTAAGGCAAGCTAAAAGTACCAGCTGATATTTGACAAAAGCAAAAATGCAATAACAGAGTCATAAGCCGTTCAAAAAATTGTCAACGCCGTTTGTATGCAAAATCACCGGTTTCTTTTCGGTCAACACAATAGCATAAAAATATTTTTGTAGCTTTAGAACATATAGCACAAAGCATTAGCAGTTGTTTTCTTTTGAGTGTCTATTTTAAATGATTTATTTTTAATTTAGTGCAAATCGTTCATATAAAGCGATTTATAACGTATTTTAAGGAAACTGGACACGTACCTACATACAAATTTCTGCATCTACCCGCTGCTCTCTTTTCAAACATTTGGGCTGCTAGCAAAGGCTTTACAAGCATTTTTGCAAGCACCAACAATCACTTTCGTGTCTAAACTAAATAGCATATGCAACACTCGCTTCTATGGTGGCACCTCCCATCAGCCGATTGGCAAGCTTTCATTAAGATTGTTAATTTAAGATCTGTGGCGTAATTTACTTTGGCACATAAGAGAATGCCGCTGGAACGTGCTACATGTGGTTCTAGCATAAATATAACCAAGCTGCATTTATATATAAGTAAGTGTGTACTGCCTTTTACTTTTAATATGAGGAAACGCATTTTATAGACACCGTTGCTGCTCACAGATGATGCTAACAAAAGATGCTGCAGTTACCACATTTGTGCGTACACAATTTGATTTTCGCATGTGCTACAACGGTTCGGCGTGTGAAATGTGCGTTCAAGTAGAAATTTATTTCTTTTCGTATATATGTGTGCAGATATGTGGAATGAACATACGTGACACATATACATGTGCACCTATGTGGTGAATAATGACATGTTGCATGCATTCCAAGATACCGCCATTCATATTTCCTGCAATTTGCCACAAATAATCAAGAGCACAATGGAATAAAGGTGCATATTAAGACAATTATCGCATGCGTGTATGTGTGCATGTCCATGTTTACCTTTTGCCGCGATTTGCGCTTCATAAAACTGTCTCAACGTCCGTCATTCCAATGCATTCAAATTCGATTTTATACTTGCCACAGACATAAATATACACTCGACGCTGGCTACCGCGGCTAGAACGCCGCAATTGTGCATGCAGTGAGACAGCTAAATCTCCATCAACGGCAACACAACTCGTCGCGTAATTGCATTAAATGAATTGCGCAACACAAGCGTGGCAAGGGCAACATGAAATCATGAGCAAACGTAACAGAAATAGCAAAAACAAAGTTTGCTACAAGCGGCTAATATTAGCGCGGTGGCGGCGCCACGGCAGCATGCACGCGAAATAATAATATTTGTGCCACCGGCGCGCACACACACACATACACATATAGAAGGCTAACAAACACTTTGTGACTACTAACGTTCCGATGCAACTGTCCGATGTTAGAATATCGGGACCGCCCTTGCACTGTACGCTAACCGCCATTTAAACGCCACCAAGCGGCTGCCCATTGACGTCCGTCCGCTGCCTGTTGCATTTTGCTCATTGCTTTTTGCTCTGGTAATTACAGTTGCTACGCCTTGTTGCAGCTTCGTTGTGTGTCTCATCGCTGTAACTGCTGCCATCGCCGCTCTTGCCACAAATGTGCACTTTACACAAGCCAAGTGCAACATCTGCATCGGCGCAAGTTGCTGCAAAGTATAAAAAATGTACTTAGTAAATGGCAACCAGAGTACGGCAGAGAACCCAATAACTGAGCAGAAGTTGAATCAAAGCAACAACAATTGTGTCAGTGTAAAAAGCACAGCAGCCGCAACAATAAGCGCACAGAACATTTTACATGCCACAAAATGTGCTTGCGACGTCGCTGACACGGCTACTACTATACTAAATAGCTCGTTGCATGTGTACACTCACAACGCTCCCTCCCAAGCTCCACAGACATTATACTTCATTTGCTCTTTAGTGCTCAGTGCCAGAATTTCTTATTTTATGCATTTTTGGACACATTTTACAATTGTGGCAGTTGTTATTTTTGTTGTTTTTCATACGCCACTTTGCAGCGGCACAAAACTCGAGCATCTCTTGCTGCCACAGCGGCTGCACTCATCGTCTGTGTTTCCCTTCTTTATTACATCCCTCGCTTTTCTTAATTTTATTTTTTTTTTCTTTTTTTTTTTTTGTTATATTTTCTAGTTTTAGCTTCTTCTCTACTGTCAGAGTGCTACTTTAGATGCTCTGCTGTTCTTACAAATCGAATATTATTGTGTTCGTATACTCGGCAGTCTGCCTGCTGTGTCCTTGTATAAATTGGTGTATATGTGTATGAAATGCCGTTGGCTTCACATTTTTTAATCTTTTGTGGTGTTTTATGTTACATTCTGTTGTACTTCTTTTGCTACTTTTTACAATTTGTGATTTTAACTTTACTTTAAGTGTCTGATATAATGATTATAATTGTGTGACACGAATGGGAAGTTGGCTAGTAATAGGAATCAGAAAGAAAGGAGGAATTCGTTAGATAGTTGTTAAAGCGCAATATTAGCAGGTAATGGGAAATTAAAGCAGCAGACATTAACATGCACGGAGTGTACGAAACACACCTTATAGCAGGAACAGTGGAGAACGCTACTGCCTTCCTGCCTTATCCTTCCTCATCGAGCAAAATGTGTGAACACTTGAGAACGTGGCAAAGACGCAGAAATCAGCCATCTTTGTTTGTTTTCATTTGAACAATGCTGCCATTGCTCAATACGCATATATAGATTTTTACAAAGTTATGTGTTCAAAAAATTTTTTTTATAATATAAAATATCAAAACTGCAAACAAACTATTAAAAATGGTACAGATATTTATAAGTAATAGCATTCGACTCTGATTTTGAGTTATTATAAGAAAATTTCAAACGTTATGAACAGATTGAATTATAAAAGTTGATAATTAGTACAGTATATAGATAATGGCAACCCTGCGTTGTGAGAGAGCAATCAACTGACACATTTCTACGGCAAAAATACAAATGCCATGAATTCTCACGTCATCCGACGTCAAAGAGAGAAGGGAGTAGCGTTTTTTACTGTGCACTTACATTGCGCGCCCAAGATGGGTCGTATCAGCTGACACGCGCCACGATTCTACGCTCTCCACTGTTACTGCTTTTATTAAGTGCTATTTCAAATTATTTAGATCCATTTTCAGTTGAAGACTAAAAAAGCTGTAATATCCTAGACAGCCTTTCTTTTGTCATAAAAGAGTAAAAGAAGGTTTTGTTTTTTTTACTCTTATCGGTCAGTTGGCGTTCGAGTTATATGCTGTAGTGGTCGCATATCGGCGGTGTGCAAAATTTCAAAAAAATTTATTAAAGAGGAACAACAAAAAAAAAAAAAAAAAAAAAATCTCAAAAAATATTACAAGTAGTACTTTTTTTTATTTTTAAATGCGAAAACATTCCCAGCAATTATTCAAGCAATTGGATATTAGGTTGTCAAAAAAGTCTTGCGGTATTTTTATTGAATTTTCAATTGTTCATAAAATTTTGTTTGATGACTCATGCCCAGCTCTTAACCGATGCTACGGCTGCTATTATGCCGGCCTCTTTCGACCAATTCAGCGAATTTTATCGCAATTTTCGACGACAGGCCTTCCGAAGCGTGGCGCATTTTCGACCAGCTCTACACCAGAACGAAAACGTTGAAACCATCGTTGTGCGATGGAAATGGAAACTGTATCGGGTCCATAAACTGCACAAATTTTATTGACGGCTTGAGATGCATTTTTGCCTTTATCGTAGTAGTACTGTAAAATATGCCGTATTTTCTCTTTATTTTGCTCCATGTTTGCGACAATATAACTCATGAACATGTTAGAGCGTGAAATGAGCTTTCAAAAAGGTATAGCATTACCCGATGCGACGAATAAAACTAGAACTACGCGCTCTCAGCGCCAACCAGCGAAAATGCCGCAAGACTTTTTTGACAAGCCATTATAAATATTCTAAATCGAAGGTAAGAGTACATAGATTATTTAGTGATCACCAAATAAGATCATTAAGTTTTTAAATGGATATATTGTAACATTTTATTACAAACATATAAATGGTGATGACAAAGAAAATAGATATTGAAAAGACGAATGATTTTATAAAGACCACTTTCCTTTCTTGGCTTAACAACTACTAACAACTTTACAAAAGAGTTGATGAATTGCTTTGGTACTAAACATAGTACATAACTTGTTAACAACTCCGTTGTTGGCTTGAAAATATAAGCTTAGCAGTGGTAGAAACTAATCAAATAAACGCAACATGAAACCAGAATTTGTGCGGACTGTAATAACTTCCGCATATATTCACAGCATGGCACGCAGCTTGCTAATCTTGCGAACGGCCCGGCAACACAATGCATTTCTAGCACATGCGCCCGAATTAATTACTCAATGTTCCCGATGCTTTAGCACATTTTATTAACCATTAAATACCCGTATGTACACAAAAGCAAGTGTACCGCTTCATATTTCGCCGTTAATGACCAAACGCTGACGTTCGGCTTTGAAACTTAACAAACACCTGTACGGGAGATACCCAGAACTGGAAATAATACCGGAACACATCTATACAAATCATAAGCGAATCTTTAAAATGAGGGTTAACTTTGTTAGCAGTTTTACTATGGTTGTGGATGACTTTATACCGTTATAACTTACATTAAGTGAAGTGTTGTATTCAGAGTTTAAAATTTGTTATTTGAAAAGCTAACTGGAGAGCTGAAACTTCAGAGCAACGCAAGATGTAGGTAAATGTTTGAAACATCTACGAATGCACAAGTAACTCAATATTTTAAAATAAAACAAATTCCGATAGCTTAAAATTTTTAAAATTTTTTCTCGCTAAAGTAAAATATAAAGACAGATATTAAAGGGAGATTTATTTCGAGGTGCCCCTCGTTTTTGAAGAAATACATAGAAAGATCAAATTTAATGGGGGAATATTCATTATCTAACGAAAGAGCATTTTTTGGCATTTATTGTTTGAGGATGCTGCGGATTTGCTGCGGCTACGTCTCAGTTAGTACATCTTTCGAGTCCAATTTTATGACTCAAGTCAGTGTTTTATTAGTAACTACCGTATGAGCCCATAGAGCAAAACGGAGTCGCTTGACTAGGTCGAGCGTCCAGAGTTTCGATTTAGGATCTCGACATAAAACGAACTGAATCGTTAATATTTTTTAAATGCCTATCTGCTTTATATTACCGCTTGCTGTTTGTTCACTAACCGCTACTGCACCGTTTGTTTATGTATTTACAGTTATTGGTCAACAAACCGCGCCGCCGAAATGGCCAATTTACGGTGATCGCTACACAGAAATTGCACTGGATTTAGTCTTCCCAAAGCAAGATGGCAAGCAATTGCAGCTGCTGCAGCCGCTCGATCGCGATGAGGAGATTCTGAGACACATTGTCTTTCAGGTGAGTGCACGAAAGTGACCACGAGCTATGCTTTTAGAAGAAAGCTGAGCTGAAGCTAAAGCGAAGCAGCGTGTGTGTATGCGAGGCTTTTAAAATGTTTATATGTGTGTGTGTAATGCAACGTAAAATATACACAACTAAGTGGGATGTGCAGAAATGTGTGTCTGTGTAAAAAAAACAGCCCCGCTGTGGTTTGCCAATGTGAGGTTTTATTTGGTGAAATGCAAATTTTTTATGGCAAAATTTAACAGTTGCATGCCACAAAATGCGCCGCCCGGCTAACGAAAAATATGTAGAACGCTTAGCTAGTAAACACAAATATTCAAGCGTTTTATGCCTGCTTTACTTGTGCCATCTGGCGTGCAGCGCAACAATTTCTTAAGCAGATCTTCTGCTTATGCAAACCACCAACGGAGTGCTTCGCTGTCTCTATGTCTCTATGTGTATATGTGATTATTTCTGGTTACTTTGTTTATTTAAAACTATTGAGCGCTTTCATTTGTTTTTACTAATTTTTATTTTTTCAATTTCCATTTAATTTGTGTTTTCTCCTTTCGCTGCACCACAGGTTTCCTGTTCGATTCGCAACGCAACCAACAAGCGACGCAGCATTCCGCTTATTGTGCGTGTATCTGTTGTCAACAACAATGCGAAGCGCTTCATGAACACCCTATGAGGTCACCGTGCCGGAGGTAAGCAATGAACCATTTTTATGCAATTACAAAAACAAGCAACGCCAAGCTTACATCAATGTGTGTGTGTGGAAATATTGGCAAAGAGCGCAGAAGAAAATTAAAAACTTTCCTAAATCCACAAAAAACATATTTTTTGTTCATGTTTTAGCTTTATTTGCAAACTTAAGCAGTCGTTGGCTGGCCTCTTCGCCGCAATCTTGATAAGCTGCTTAGCGGGAAGCGACCGACTCGGCATGTCGCTGCATTATCGCGAAGCGAAATTTAAGTTCCTTACCTTTTTACTTCACAATATGTAGAAAGACGAAACAACAACAACCGTGGCAACAAAAACAATTAAGTGCGCTTAATTCTAAGGCACTGTGTCCCGTGCTTGAATGTTTGGTTGCTAATCGCACCCTTTGCCAGACAGTTCGCGCTGCGCGCACCAGCCAAGTTCACCAACCTAGCGGGTGGTGTTCATTGATCGCGACTGGTTTTCCGCGCCCACACATACTTTTTTTCTTCTAACTGCAAATACTGCCAACAAAACTGCGCACAAATGCTCGCAAACATTTATGAGTGGTGCTACCGTTAAAACTGTTGTTATCAATAAAATGATTTCAAACAGCTCTCAGGTTATGTCTGCTCATAATGACGTTAACTATATTGTATATGTGTTTGTATGCAACGTTGTTTGCTGAGAATAAGTATGCGACATTGAAATTGATCACAAAATTCAAAAGACGGCGGAAAACTCGTTTTGCATAATGTTCGAGTCATAACGATTTATTATACCGTATTATGGCTTTGGTTTTATATAAAGTAATTCATAGTAAAAGTAAAGAAGCAAAAGTTTTTTTCCAGTATTTTATATTTATTTTTTACGATTTATTACAATTTTCCTAAGAATGTAGAATTTAATTTATTGAATGTCGAGCCCAAATGTAGGCTATTTTTATTCATTCATTGTTGCTTTTTAATTCGCATTTTAAATTTTCTTATAACCGTGCGCTTAACTAAAGACAATCTTGAAATTTTTAATAAGAATTCTCCTAATTGTAAGCAATTTTTTTTACGTTTTCCCCGGAGCGGTCATTTGAGTATACTGAATGGCCGGAAATCGCACGGAGCTAAATCAGGTGAATACGCTGATTGTGGCTTGAAAAATTTCAAGAACTATCCAAAAATCAATACTGCGATGGTGCAAAAAAACAAGAGTTGTCGGCCCATAATTCCGGCCTCTTTTTACGAATAGCTTCCCACAAATGACGCATAACACTCAAATAGTTTGCGTTGTTGGGAGTTTGAACAGTGGAAAGGAGTACGGAGCGCACCACAAATGTTAGTCAAAGAAAACTGTCAACATAACCTTGATTTTCGACCTGCTTTAACGTAGTCTTATCGGTTTAGGCTCACCTTTGATACAACATTTGGCCGACTGATCGTGTGTTTCTGGGCCATAAGCATTGATCTAAGATCCATCACCAGTAGTAATACGTTTTAAGATAACCTGGAAGTAAAAAGGCATTGTTACACAGACGTTAACGCGATACTGTGACAAAAAAAGAGTGATTTTGGAACCAATCGTGCTTTCACTTTTCTTAGGCGTAAATTATCTCCCTAAATGGTTTTCCTTGATCCTTCCCATATTCCAAAGATGCCGGTAAGACCCTTTTTGAAAAATGTATACCAATTAAAAACACATGCTCGCCACAAACAATTAGGGACTTATAGTATAATATAATAAAACCTTACTAAAATCTTCCGATTACATTTATTTCTCAAGCTTTCTATTTCCTTAAGGTCGCTATTGAAATAGAATCGCATTTTATATATTTATAATGTTTTGTATTATATCCATAGAATTGACTGATAGTTGATGTAATATTAATTTTTCCAAACTTTAGTTTTCACATTTTTCACGAGATTTTAAATATCATTTTTAATCATCAATCATCTGCATAAAAATTTCAAATTATAAACTTTTAAATATACATGAAAACATAAATAAACTCGTTAGTCTAATCACTAAATTTATAATTTCTCGCAGCTATACGCACCACTGCTATAATAATGTGCTTGCAAAAGGCAACGGGGAACATCTGCCACATTGACTGACATGCACGTAAAGCAACATCAAAACGAGCGCCTCAGCTGTCAGAAATTTCGCGTACGATGTTATTTCAGTTTTCTTTTGCTATATTTTCTTGCATTTGCTTCTTCTTTTTTTTTTTTTTTTTTGTTTTGTGCTAATTTTTATTGCGCTTATTAAGCGGCCATCTCAACAGTGAATTGCCCCGGGCAATTACTTTGCATGTGCACTTGCTTACAAACTTAAATGCAACAATTTCACAACAACAAAAGAATGCTGGTGTGAGTTGAGTTATTTAAAAGTTTTGTGATTTTAGTGAAATGCTGCATGCCACATTATGTTGGCTACGGCTTTTTGAATAAAATACTTATTATTTTTTTAAAACACTTGCTTAAAATTAGAAAATGGAACGTTAAGAGCTAAGCCCTTCCAATTTACCTAACTTTACATTACCTAAGTAATTAAATTCTTCATTTCATTTCATTTCATTTCAAATTCACCCCAAAGGTGATCTAGGCGCCGATACCCAGAGCATACTTAAATTATGTGGAAGACCCCAAAATCTGCCCCAACTACCGGGCCAAACGAGGTTTCAGACAAGGCGACTCCCTATCGTGCGACTTCTTCAATCTGCTGCTGAGGAAAATAATTCGTGCCGCAGAACTTAATCGAGCAGGTACAATCTTTTATAAGAGTGTACAGCTGCTGGTGTATGCCGATGATATTGATATCAGACTGGACAAGAAGCAAAGCAAATGGGTTTGGCAGTGAACGAGGGCAAAACGAAATATCTCCTGTCATCAAACAAACAGTCGTCGGACTTGCGACTTTTCACTCACGTCACTGTTGACAGTCATAACTTTGAAGTCGTAGATAATTTCGTCTATCTTGGAACCAGCGAAAACACCACCAACAATGTCAGCCTAGAAATCCAACGCAGGATAACTCCTGCCAACAGGTGCTACTTCGGACTGAGTAGGCAATTGGGAAGCAAAGTCCTCTCTCGACAAACA
This sequence comes from Bactrocera latifrons, assembly GCF_001853355.1. Taxonomy (NCBI): domain Eukaryota; kingdom Metazoa; phylum Arthropoda; class Insecta; order Diptera; family Tephritidae; genus Bactrocera; species Bactrocera latifrons. The sequence continues at coordinate 140,956 of NW_017537096.1, read as the reverse complement.
AAAACCAAACTCTATAAGTCACTCATAATACCCGTCCTGCTATATGGTGCACAGGCTTGGACGATGACAACAACTGATGAGTCGACGTTGCGAGTTTTCGAGAGAAAGATTCTGCGAAAGATTTATGGTCATTTGCGCGTTGGCCACGGCGAATATCGCATTCGATGGAACGCTGAGCTGTACGAGATATATGACGACATTGACGTAGTTCAGCGAATTAAAAGACAGCGGCTATGATGACTAGGTCATGTTGTCCGAAAGGACGAAAACAGTCCAGCTCTGAAAGTATTCGACGCAGTACCCGCCGGAGGAAGCAGAGGAAGAGGAAGACCTCCACTCCGTTAGAAGGACCAAGTGGAGAAGGACCTGGCTTCGCTTGGAATATCCAATTGGCGCCACGTAGCGAAAAGAAGAAATAACTGGCGCGCTGTTTTAAGCACTCCAATAGTAGACTTGAACTTCATCAGACACCTAGCAATGCAAACTGTCCATTTAGCGGCAACAGCACTACAAATAACACGTGTCATCGTCAAAGCCAATATTCCGAACATATAAAAATCCTGTGCAAATATACATGCAGACATAAGTATATTTAATATATATCTACAGACATTACATTAGCTTAACATATGCAAATATATACTTGTATGTTGCACCCACTTGTTGGACGGCAATTACAACTTTAATGCTGCCAACCACTTTTCAAACACTCACCAGTTGCTTGCCACATTTTAGCGTAGTCCGCAGCAACTGTCAATTGCCACCAAAAACAACAAGTAAATCACTTTGAAAACAAGCCTAAGCAATCAATTACAGAGACAAGTTGTTCGCTCGACGGACAGCAATCAAAAAGGAAAACAAAACCAAAACAAACGCTGCGACATAAACGAAGTTCGTACGCAAAAATTAAACGAAAACAAATCGCTTCAATTTTATGCGTATTTTGGTTAATTAAGTGGCCGTCAGCCGAACGCTTCGCTGTTTGGTCGCTCAATCGCTTGGACAGTTGTCAATTTGGCGCACTTTAAACTTGATTGGATTAGTTGCTGCGGCGGTTATTCGGCGTAAGTACTTAGCAACATGTTGCTTTTAATGAAGCCAATGCGCAACATGTTGCTAGTGAAGCATGTCACGCATGTCTATAGGAACAACAACAGCTAACCAGCTAATGGTAGCTGAGTTTACTTAATTTAAAATTTTTTTTTGATAATTTTATTTATTATTTTTTCATTAATTTTTCGTCACATAAACGTCTAAACAAATGCATTTTTTGTTCGCTTGTTGCAATGTGATTTCCCACAGGCGCAAAAATGCACACTGCATTCCTGCACAAATACTTGGCTTACACACACATATACAGTCACTCGTAGTGCGTTTGTCTGGTTGTTGCACAAAATTTGCAACACGCTGCACTGCTATACATCAATTGGCAGCCGCACCTGTTGGCACCGTTTCAAAGAGCTGTCCATCAAATGCGTTTACACCACTTCCCACCTCCTTAACCGCGCTCCCCCTCTCCACAGCCAATTTATGTTCTTAAGTTGCTTGTTTGCTATCAACGCAAATCCAGTTCAACGGGAATGGCTTGGCCGCAAATAGATCACTCAGCGAGCGTAAACATCTTTTAACTAGCGCCTGTTGACCGCTTAGCCGCCCACCGCGCCAAACCTCCGTGTGTCAAGCTGTGAAGTCTGCGGAAATTAATTATTACAAGTTGCACGTCGCTTTAAAGATCTCAGTTGCTCTTCTTGCATTCATAAAGTTTTGCTACTTTTGTCGCTTTTGTTCTTTGGTCTTGGCGCTGCCATCTTAATTGCTCATTTGTAAGGAAATTGCGCCATTCATAAATACATTAGAGAAATCAAATTAAGTTATTAGCTCGGCAATGCCATATACCGCTATTCGCAACGAGCGCTCACACTTATTCATGTGTGAAACGCCATGCCACACAGCACCAGCTGCCGTTGCTATTATTTCTTATGTGCCATTGCTTAAATTCATAAATTGCGCGGCTGACGTTCGAAGATTAAATATTTTCATAATAACGGTAGTCGCTAGTGTCAAGTTTCATTCACTTGACAAGCGAGGAAGAGAAAGAGAGTGGGGGTTTTGAAATTTTCAGTGTTGCTTTCCTTTAAGAAAGAAAAATTCTTATGTTACCATTAGCTGCAATTGATTTTGATGAGATAATTTTCTAAACCTTTCTGAATATATACAATACTATGTGCTAAGAATATTTTCGAGTTTTAGTCAAATGAGAAAAAGTGGATCTAGAATATTAGTGATTAAGTTGGATGCCCAATTTAGCACTTATGTATATTTAAAGAATTTTATTTGTAAATTAAATTTATATTTTATAAAGATTTTATAAAAATACTCATTTGCCGGAGTTGGCGATCGAGGTTCCGCGAATCGAGGTCGAATTGGATAATCGCGGTAGAGTGTTGAAGCGGCGCAGTGTATAAGCGGAAAAGTGATGGGCGAACTGTATGGGACGAATTGAGGTAGCAAATTGACCTGTCGAATTGTTTAGGACGAATGTTGACGTGCGAAGTCCGTAAGCAATTATCCAATTCCTTTTTGTTAGGTTGATGGCGTATGGTGTCGTCTTGCGGCGATCGCTAGCTGAGTGTGGTGTTGTTGTCGTAGGGTRCGCCAGTTTTCCCCAGGCAGAGTGGTGTATATAGTACATGCGAGGAGATGCTTAAGTCATTTAAACAATTAGTTAGTGCAATGTAGCTCTCAAATAGCAGTTGACAATCTTTCTGCCCACTCATACTTGTTTTGTGTTCCACAAAAATCCGTCAACACAGAAACTTACTGACTAAAGATGGAATTACCAAGGTGAACTTTAATTTGGTCAAGCTTAGTTTTCGATTTATGACAGCTTTCAATATATCCACAACTTTCAAAACAATCTGTAAAGTTTGGTCTCAAAGAAAAGCCGGAAAGACTTAAAAAAAGCAAGTAAGTAAGGGCTAAGTTCGGGTGTCACCGAACATTTTATACTCTCGCATGATAAAGTGATAATCGAGATTTCAGGCGTGGTTGTTAACCGATTTCACCCATACTTGGTACATATCATCGCGATGTTAAGAAAATATTATATACCGAATTTAATTGAAATCGGTTGAGTACTTCCTGAGATATGGTTTCTGGTCCATAAGTGGGTGACGCCACGCCCATTTTCAATTTAAAAAAAAGCCTGGATGCAGCTTCTTTCTGACATTTCTTCCGTAAAATTTAGTGTTTCTGACGTTTTTTGTTAGTCGGTTAACGCACTTTTAGTGATTTTCAACATAACCTTTGTATGGGAGGTGGGCGTGGTTATTATCCGATTCAGATTCAGATTCATATTTATTTTAAGCATATAAATATACAGAAAATAGCAAAATTAGCAGCACTAGCTCGAGTCCATCAGCTGGTCTTTACAATTTAATATAATAGTAATAATTGGATGTTATGTCTAAACAACGGATATACATAAATATTATCATTAATATATAATTTGTACAGATTATATTAAATTAAATGTGCTATGTTACATGTTATAAGAAAGCTAGATATAGTACTTATATTCGACGATGTTATATTAGCTAGCAGTTTCGATGGGAGAGCTGTGCCAAACATCCTTCGCCTTGTATTCTTAAATTGGGGGCATGCATCCAGTAAATATTTTACTGATGTCCTAGAGGACCTACAAAAGCAGCAGGATCCGTTTCCATTATTTAACAGGTAATCGTGCGTGATCTGCGTATGACCTAAGCGAAGCCTTGTGAATAACAAAATGTCTGAATGTTTGGAGTTCGTGGGGTATATAGGCCTTGCTCTGGTAGGATTAATTGCCGCATAATGATGAACGTATTCATTCCATTTCAACAGGGACTTGTTATGTACGTACTGCTTTATTAGACGTTTTAAGTCAGCTTTTTCAAGAGCGTCAAAGCACAGAACCGGTTATCCGATTTCTTCCATTTTTGAACTGTATATGGAAATGCCTAAAAGAAACGACTCTATACAGTTCGGTTGACATAGCTATAGTAGTTTTCRAGATATGTACAAAAAAGTYARTAGGGGGCGGGGCCACGCCCACTTTTCCACAAAAATTACGTCCAAATATGCCCCTCCCTAGTGCGATCCTTTGTGCCAAATTTCATTTTAATATCTTTATTTACGGCTTAGTTATGACATTTTATAGATTTTCGGTTTCCGCCATTTTGTGGGCGTGGCAGTATGCCGATTTTGCCCATCTTCGAACTTAACCTTCTTATGGACCCAAGAAATACGTGTGCCAAGTTTCATCATGATATCTCAATTTTTACTCAAGTTACAGCTTGTACGGACGGACGGCCGGACAGACGGACAGACGGACAGACAGATATTCGGATTTCAACTCTACTCCTCTTCCTGATCACTTTGGTATATATAACCCTATATCTGACTCTCTTAGTTTTAGGACTTACAAACAACCGTTATGTGAACAAAACTATAATACTCTCTTTAGCAACTTTGTTGCGTGAGTATAAAAACGCTGTAATAAATATACTTCCAAAAAAAATCTACATAAATACATAGGGTTCAAAAATTGCATGAAATACTCTTAAACTGAGAACCATTCTATGGCATGGAAACATGAAATCCATCAGAAAACTTATAATACAGTCATAAACTACACTTGATTCTATTGGAAGTAGCTCAAGCGAAAATCATTTATGGAATATTGAGAGGATTGTTATACAACCCTTAAATAGTGGCTACAAATCATCACAGTGTCTTGGGACATAATACGAGTATGAGAACGGAGCGGATAGAGCAGAGCTCTATATGATTTGTGCCACTAATTTTGTATGCGTTTGTCAAATACTTACGATAAAATAAGATAAATATAAGAGGCTCTCGAAATATATTATAGAAATCTTTGAAGAAGCTTCAAGGAATTTAAGTAGTAGTTGTTCCTTATATAATTTAAATGCAATTTAAAAGCGTTATGCCTTAGCCAATATTGATTGCGTGTTTTTGTATTAGTAATTAAGGTCAGTCCTACGATATAGCAAAATACTTTAGACAACACTTAGCCTGGGAATTTAAATTATGTACAATTTCCGCGTGTTTTTTCGCCGCAATGTACACTAATGCTTTTTCATTCGAAAGCCACTAATTACGGTTTTTTTTAGTAACTTATTATAAACGAATTTCTCAACAATGTTGTTATACAAAAGGAAGAAAAAAAATTAAGTGCAATGAAATAAAAAGATACAACTAATTTCATAACTTCTCCAAAGACTAACAATCATTTCTGAACGGCGCCGTAATGTGATCAGCTTTGCATGAACTATTATTTTATGGTTTTATAAGCCATGTTGCAGTTAACTCATTTAGCTCATAATTGCCTCTTAATTAATAAATACTTCCATTGAAGTGGAGAATGTTAATTTGGCCCAGGCACAAGCAGTCGTTTTGTTATAAATTGCTGGCAATGTTTTTACGACCATCATCCGCTGTAGTCAGAAGCCAAAAATATTTACAGCCAGCATTGTAAATGCTTGTGGCATTAGCGGCAGCGGCTGTTATAAAATAGTTTTGTATTTAAACAGTTAAAAGTTTATTTGAAAAGTAAAAGTAAATTTGAAATATTTTTTCAACCATTTAACATAAGAAGCTAAAACATGCAATGAAAAATTACTTTTATAACAATTTTAATTATTATTATTATTTTTTTTTTTGCTTTTATTTTTGAATAATCGTTTTTTTCTTTTTAATTTTTCTTCGGTTAATTTCTATATACAGTTAGTACCAGATATATACAATTTAATTTGAATTCTCTGAAGTAATATAGTATTTAAATAGGTTGAGTTAAGTTAATCTGGTAGACCTAAGAAGCCACGCATAGACCAGTTTGGATCTCTGCGATACCAGATGGAGTTCGGTTTCTAGGTCCATAAGAAGTAGTGCTCCTTTAAGATGCCTGAGCTTGGTGAAAATTTTAACAGACGCTGTGGCCTCACTATCGATACGTTCTCCATTTTTAGATGCAAAAATGTCATTAATATATTAAGTGTCAGTTTAAAGTTATATATAATATATATTAACTTGTATAAACAATCGCAAAATAAGAAATTTTTTTAAATCTAAAATAGCAACTTTTATTTTTCTTATTTTACTATACCACAGAAATATTCCCACAAAATGTTGAGATGTGTATGTATAGAGTATGTATAATATACAGATACCTATTTATAGACTTGAGCTCCTGCTGATCGTAGAACAAGTAAATTGTTTAAATTTTCTTTTACAAAATACTTAGATACTTTCAGTTTTAAGAGCAGTTTCCTTTTTTTATTTTTCAAAGTCATTTCAGTTTACAACCTGTTGCATATGTTTTCAAACACATTGCATGCACAGGACCAACACTCGCGCTCGCTTTGATTTGTACTTGTCATGTAGCTCACGGAAAGTGGCACACACTCAATCGTAAAGGCTCGTTTAAGTATGAAGGAGATTGTATACATACCGTTCATATATGTCGATATCAAATATATAGTATACTACACAATTTTTATGCCTCAAATCGAACAGTAGCCTGCTTAGTCATTTCCTGTGTAAGCAATTCTCACAGTTACCCAGTTGATGGTTTTCACATAGTATTCCATTTTTTATGCGTTTTGGGTACTTTAGCGCAGCCAAAGCAGACATATTACCCCAAACGCTCTAACAAATTGTTAAAAGTAGAACCAGTAAAGCAAAAAAAAAAAAAAAAAAAAAAAAAAAGAATAAAAAAAAAAAAAAAAAAAAAAAAAAAAAAAAAAAAAAAAAAAAATTTCTCACTTTCGTTTAGTAAAACAAAAAAATTAATTAGTTTGCATACTATTGAGTTCAGTTTACGGCAAGTAACTGCGTATTTAATGTTTCTAATTATATGCGGTGGCGTGTGGGTTTTGCTTACCCGTTGCAGTTCATGCGCTTCGAGTGTGTCCAAAAATATTAGTTTCCCATATTGTGCGTTGTTGTTTCAATACTAGTTTTTGTTAGTTCATATGCAAAGCGGTACGTAAAAGTACAAATTAGCAATCTTGTAAGCGGTAGTTATTTTAATTATTTTATGTGGTGTTGTTAACTACCGAGTGGCGGCACTTAGTATACATTAAAAATTTAAACACTGGACAAGCCAAAAATAACTAAGTAGACAAGTGCGTACAACATTCTCGTTTTTGTTCGTAAACAAAGCTAATTAGTCTTGCTTATGTATCCGCGAAGGCTTTTAACGTTTGCGCTTATACTTTTACTCAGCTGCGATTCACCAGATTTTGTGCTTTATAAGCAATAATCTTGACTGAATTTCCTTCTAATAATGCAGCAGCAACTATTCGATTATCAATTGCTTTATAGTAATGTGTATGCGCCAATGTAAAACTGCTTGTTTGCAATAAGTTCGTGTCTTAAGTATTTTGTAGTCAAGCCACTCTCAGCAGCTGTTTGAGTAAATAGGAGTTAGAACTCCACACAAAAAAAAAAAAAAAAAAAAAAAAAAAAAAAAAAAAAAAAAAAAAAAAAAAAAAAAAGTTCCAACTAAATTCGCAAAATCATTAGCATCTAAAATAAATTGCTTAACTGACAAATTGCTTTTGACAAGTTCAGCATGTTCGAAATCAGCAAGCGGTCATACCATCCATGGCTTATGTAGCTTTCTTGCAGCACATTATTATTGATTAACTATTCTATGATTTTTAAGATATTTTCCTCTCAGCAGCACCAATTATGGAGGCTTGTTGCTGTATGCGTGTGAGTTTCAAATACTTGAATTTGTAATAAATAATAAAAAAGGTTTCTATATTTTTTTTTGTAGCTTGCAACATGTTTGACAGCTGAGAATTTGCCTGTTTGCCATTGCAGCATGTATTATGTATGTCCATACGTATATTTTTTTACAGGTAAAGATTTTTGTTGAAAAACACCATTACTTATAACTGATATTTAATATGCAAAAAACTGCATACAGCAACAACAAATATATGTTGTAACAAGCACATTGAAATGTGGGTTCTAAAACGTATTTGCATATTAGATTTTTGTTTAGTATTTTTCTTAAATATTTTTTTAAAATATTAAAAAAAAATTTTTTTAAATTTTTATCAGTTTCTTACCATAGTATTTTAGCATTGATGTTAAAGCGTTATTTTCGAATAAATCATAATTGAAGGCAAATATTTTGTAAATGATACGGTGGCAAGAACTATTAAGAGCGATTGGCGTTGTCGCGGTTTATACTAAGAAACAAAACAAAAAGTATTCAGTATGCAATTTCAGTGGAAATTCAGTTTATTTAGCATATACGTTTTCAAACGTTTATGATTTTTTTGCTACACATAATGTATTAGTTACCAAGCGCTATTTTTTATTTATGAGTTCATATTTAACACTTGTCAACTGGTTTGCATAGGTATATGATTTATGCGCGTATTCGAAATATGTTGTTTACAAACGAACTTTACATGTATCTATACTTATATTTATCCACGCTTGCATGTAGAGTAAGACAATGGCTGAAGTCGCATTCACAAAAGACTTAAGCGCCAAACTTGCTTACAAAAAGGCTATGATTTCCGTAAATATTTTATGTGAATTTACATAAATATAGGAAATATCTCTATATATCTTTTATACTAGTTGCTGCATTTATTAGCATAAAATGCTTTTTGGTAGCACGTGCTGTCATGCGCGAAGTCTGGCATTCCACACTTAACACTTCGAACAAAATGCAAATTAGTGAGCACTTAAGAAAGCGGAATGCAAGCAGCCAAATAAAAAAGTCAGTATAATCTAAGAGTGGTAGAATAACATATTTGAAAGGTTAATAAATTTTCTAATAAATTTCTTGAATAGGAAAGAAAATAAATATTGGAATTTTATAAGCATTTTGATGGTATCAAGTCCATATTCTTAATAAAGTCTTTTCTAAAGAGAAGCAATTTTTTCTGAGCGATAAATCGCATTCCCAAATATTCGTTTGATTATATAGATGTTGTCCAAATCCTCTCTGATTAAGATCAATACTTTCCCTTTGCCGTTCTGTCAATCTTGAAATCGCAATGAATTAAGAAACTTTTCTCAGAATAACCGTATTTACTCACCAAATTGGGTTTAGGATGGCTTATATCATACCTAGCACTTATAAATAAAATATCCTTAATTGATATCACTAGACACACATTTGTTATTTTTCCTTCTATTCTATAGGAGTATGTCAACTTATTTAGACTTAATTTACGCAGTTCACTAAAACTACTTAATAAATGGTAGTACATACTAGTAAGTAAAGCATTTCCCATTAAAGACCTTAAAAAATATTTATAAATGTATACATACATAAGTAAGAAAAAACTCAAAAGCTGAAAATTAGCCCATTGACCCCTCTAACACTTAATATGGAAGTTTAAGTACCAAATAGTGAATTATTTCCGAATAGCCTAATTAGTTTACTTTCCATAACAAATTTAGCATTTTTTCTTGCAACTTTGCTAAGATTTGCAAAAACAAAAAAAAAAAAAAATAAAATGCAGTAATAAGTACTAATCGACTAATATTCCCACTTGGAGCTTGGGAGCAAACATCAAAAAAAAAATATGTGTATTGCGCCACAAGATCCCAATTAATAAATACGGTCGCGCTAAAGTTTAGAATTCCAGTCTGTCTGGCGCTGTTGTTGTTGCTACTGAAGTTATTGTAGCCACCGATGTTATTGTTGTAACTGGATTTGTTTTTGTTACCGACATTATTTCTGCCACCGACCATATTGTTGTGTCCCGCCACCAAGTCGACGACGGAGACAACAACAGCAAAAACGCCATAACAACAGGCACATTGTCAACATACACAACAACAACAACAAAGTGGCACAGTGACAAAAACAGCAAATCACAGTTGAACGAAAAAGCTCCTGGCAGTGCAAAGCGGATGCAAGCTCAAGTCTATGCGCATGCGCATGTGTGTGGTAGTTAGGCAAGTAATAGCTGCAAAAAATCCCCTGAGGCAATGTTAATTGCATTATTTTCTTTTTTTGAAAGTTTGTTGCTTTTTTCCAATATTTCTGTGTGGTTTTACGTTACGGTATCAGTGGAAATTGTGCCACGACTCGTTGTCAATTAAAATCCTGCCCTTCTAATACCAGAAGCGACTTGTTTGCTTGTGTCGGCGCTGTTGTTTGTTGGTACCTTGAATTTTTTCTTAATTTTTTTTGTTTATATCCGTTTTTTTTATTTTTATCGTCTGCAGCATCTAGAAATGGGTTAAAGTAGGCAGCTTGTGTTTGTGTGTGTGGGTTTGCCTCTTCTTTCTTTGTGCGTATACTATACATACAAATAAATGTATGAACATACGCTGAAATGCTTGATATAATTGCATACACAAATATTCCTAGAAGCCTGCGAAATATCATAGAAATTGTACGTAGTTAGCCCTTTTCTGGTGCTTAAGGGGTCAGTAGGGTGATCTGGCCTGTTTTTTGACATTTGTTTTCGTAGAAATTTTTAATTTTTTGACATATCATGAGGTATATCGTAGAGTGTATAAACAAATTTTTTCGAAAGTTTTTGATAACGTCTGTCGGAGAAATAGCTAGGTGAATGAGATGCTTTTTTTCACTGAGCCGATTTCTCATGTTTGGATCTGAAACACAAAAACCCAATTTATTCTTAAAATATATAAGGTTATCATCTCTACTAGAATTATAAAAAAATATTGATAAATAAAATAGTAATTAACGTTTTCTGTGTTTAATTTTTCCCCATATCTCTTTTACATAAATTTTGTCATAACATTGTCAATAAATTATAAAAAAAAAAAAATGAATCTAGTAGGGACGATAGCTAGGCGTTTTGTGGACATTTGAAAAAAATTAAGCAAATCGGTTGAATAGTTTGACCGGAATCATGTTCGCCAGTTTAAAAAGTGTGTTTTGAGAAAAACGCATTTGAGGAGTGCATTCCGAAGGAATAGTAAAGATATAAGATTTTTTCTTTCACTTTAACTTTTTTTCTACACCCAAAGAATTGTGGTTTAGAAGTTAAGTAGTCTTCCTCCTAAAATGCCACGCGCAGCCAAATACAACTTACTACAATCGTCCTTCATTCAGCTAGCCATTGGCTCATTAACTGCGTGTATAGGCATTTGTCGGCATTTTCCAAGGGGCTTTTTTGCTATGTCTTGATTTGCTGTTTAACGTGCGTCGAGCGTTGTGATCCAACATCAAGGCCAACAGCGACTTCATCTTTGTAGATTTTTTGTTCTCCCTCCAAATGCAACTCCTTTATTTAATTCGATTTCTATTTACCTCTTTTGTGAAACACAAGCTAAAATAGTTGTACAAATATGCCTGAAGTTGTTTTTTCATTTTCTACTTAAATGAGTAATTTTATACAATACTCCATTTGTTCGTGGGTTGGTTCGTGTCTTTGCTGTGACAGTATAAACACAAATTTTAAGCACTAAGATTCTTAAATGAATGTTCAAAACATTAAAAAAATTTTCTAATAATTTCTGATCTATGCTTTTGAAAAAATATTTTAACATTTAAAGTAGCTAACTCATCCAAAAATATCGTTTTTTATGCCGATACCCACACCCAAAATCACCTTAGATTTGTACCTAATAAATAAGAGATTTCAACTATACGATTACAAGTCCTAATATGCCTTATAGGTCTTTTAAAGTTTTTATTACTTAAAGGTTTATATCCATTTCCAAATCAGTAAAACGAGTTTCTGGAAAATTTTTGAGAGACATTTTATTCAATGAATTTAATAAAATTCAGTGACAGGCTATTCACTTCAAAAAATTTTGGATTCCTCTGATTCCGCAGTCAATCTCCTGGATGACTTTCGGCCACAAAAGTCGTTTTTTGAAAAAAAAAAAAAAATTACAATTCGAAGTGACTAAAAATATAAAAATTATAACCAAAATCATTAGCTGTCATATAAATATACTTTTTAAAATTTCACGACTCTTTCTCTAGCCATTTGGGAGCTATCTTGCTCACCAACTATGAAAATAGCGCTTCTAGGAAATCGAAATATTGGTAGAATATTATAAAAAAATAAATTTTTTTAATTCATAAGTGGATATAAGATCTTAAAATATTCTCATCACTTTGCAATGCCCTCCACTAAAATATCAAAAAAGATACTTAATTACCAAAATGACCCTCTACTTTCCACATCAGTTGCAAAGACTTTAAATGTATACGTATGTATGTGCATATACAGCCAACTTCCGCAAACACCACATATTCGTTGACTTCATTGCTTGCAAATCAAAAACCGCGTCGTACTGACTTTAGCACAACTTATGCGCTTAAAATTCCAAAGTTCAAACATGTTCCAGCACTTTGGCACTTCTCGATGCAAAAGCTCAATATTTATACTCCCTACCTAAGTATTGGCCGTGCTTTCTTACCACACTGTCCCGTGAGTCTTGCTCAACCTCCAATCGCATATGCCCAACACTTAGTGCGCTGCTCTCGTTTACAAATTTGCAAATATGGCCAGCCACGCACATTTCACTTGCCATTCAAGCCGAGTTAATTTATCTTAATTGCTGCAATGCCAACATGTAATTTTCCTACAACTGCTCCACCTGCAATGCATAGTAATGTCTTGAGCTTGCGCGCCACTGCGCCATAAGCCTTCAGCTACAATGCCCGCATTTTGTTATTTTTGTAGTTGTTCTTAATGATGGTGCCACTGGTGCATGTGTACAACAGTCACTTTACCATTTTTAGACATTTTCCTGTCAGCATCTCGTTTATTGTATTCGCTCCGATTTTCTAAAGTGAAAAAGTTTATTTGCCCAGCATTTTTCCCTTGCAACCTCACATCAACAAAGATACATACTCATACATATTTTTTTATGGCAGTATTTCTAATATTTCTTCCATTTTTCACGTTTGGTTAATTCCTTTCATTGACTTTGTTATTATTGTTGCTGTTTCTTTGCAGAGCACTCCGGTCGGCACGACGATTTCCGCCACATTCAGGCGCTGGACAAGTATGCTGGTGTTAATGGACTCGTCGAGTATTTTATTGTTGAGGGCAAAACAAACACAACGGAAGATGAGACAATGACAATTGCCGATGGTTATGTTACATTTCCAATTTCCTTTCCCCATCAAGGACAGGTGAGTGAGTTAGGCAATTGCAAAAGTCGGATGTGCAAATCAATATATGCTTTTCTAGTTTCTTTTTTAGGAAGAAATAATTTATTTGCTTTGTATGCAGTATAGGTTTATCTGAAGAAATTACCCGAATACCTAAAAATATACGCTTTCTTTTCTGAAGTATATAAATTGCATTCGGCTATTTTTGCAATGGGTGAAAGTATTCAGCAAAGAAGTTCCATTAAACTTTGGGTGCGAAATTAAATTTCTGGTGCCGAAATGTTCATAATCTTAGAAAAGGCATTGGATGAAAATTGTTTGTATCGAGAAAGTGGTCTTGATTGGTTCAAAACTATTTGAAAAGGAGCCCTGAATTATGGGCCGATAATTGTTGTTTTCTGCACCATTATAAAGCACCGTCGCATATTGCATTGATCTTCGTGATTTTTAGACAAAATTTTTAATGAATATTGTACCGCGTGCAACATATTCCCCGAATTTAGTTCCATGGATATTCACCAAATTCTGGAAAAACTATTTTGAGTCAATTAAAGATATTAAAACTGAATTCGTACGCGCATTGAATGCGATTCCGGAAATTAACTTTAACAGCTGTACCAACAATTAAAAAAAAAAAACGTTTCGCATAAGTGTACTAGGGCCGCAGTGGATTACTTTCAGGGAGACAGCATAGATTTTGAAAAAATAATTAAGAATTTTAAAATTATCAACAGCGTCTTACTCTTTTTTGCTCATAGTAGTATATACACCTTCATACGCTTACTGAGCCAAAGTCTTGTATTTACTTAATGTCCAATAAATCAATTTTAAACTAAACCATTTGTATATCAATAGATATTGTCTTAGAATCACTATTGACATTTCCAGATTCAAATCACAAAAATAAAGGGGCAATAAAATAAAGAGCAAATAAAAATATTTCGAATTTTTTGAGCAATAAAAGCATATTAAATGGAAATTATTTTTATTTGAGGTTAGCCAACTGCAGCACAGTGGAGGGTAATGCCATGTAAATGGCGGCAATAAATCTGGTCACATTTGTATCAATGAATTCTTGAACAAAAAACAAAATCAAACAGCAGCAAATAACAATAGCAACATACATATATATATATAGTAAAAATAGCAATGCAAATAATAGCATATAAGAAATATATGTGTATATTTATCACACATACCGGTTTAGAGTCGTGTAGCGTTGTTGGCCATTCATCTGGCAAATTTATCTACAACTTTGATAGACAATGTGCGCATTTGTGGTTGCTTATGCTGCTGCATATTGCTGTCTGCGCCAATGCATACATATACACACATAATATATGTTGGCCTTCCTCTGTCATTCTTTGTCAGTATCCGATGCAATCAATCAAATTGCATACCAGACTCATTTAGAGATTTGTATATATGCAAATAAAAAAATTTATTAAAGGCAAAGTAAATAAATATTATACAGCATGCAACACGCCTCAAACGCAAAAATGTATACATTATTTATTCGTCAGCCATTAATACACATACATATCAATAAAAATTTATCTGAGTAAAATAGTGCGCTTTAAATGAAAAATAACAAATACACATCTACAGATTTATATTTGCAGGTGACTGTCGCCAAAACGCTGGCTTACGAGAAAGCGCAACGTTATTATCCAACAATCGTCGCAGCGGTAAGTAACGCGTATGCTCAGCGCGCATTTTAGTTTCCAATAAACATTCTGCACAAATATTGATACAAACTTGTTAGCAGTGAGGTTAAGTGCAATTCATAAAATACTAACGAAGAAATATTGCTGTTGACACATAACTGATATAGCAGAGGAACACAGAGACGTAGATATATATATACCTAGAAAAACACAATCGTAGAGCTTTAGAAGAAAACACTTTTGGAACTAACATTTCTCCCTACATGTATAAATACATATTTTTCTTGTTAAACACCAACTTTCTTTTTCCTTCATTCTTTCACCCGTTTCCAGCTTAAGCATTCACTTCCTACACTCCTTGCTGGCACGTTAAGACAGTCACACTGCGCGCTTACAGCAGAATCTCATAAATCGCTGGCTGTTGGAATGTAATCGCTTCATTGATCCGCATTGTACCGCATTGTATGTGACACCGTGTCACCGTTGAGGCTTTTGTAACTTGATAGCGACAGCTTAGACTGTTAAGTCTGTGGTGAGCCAGTGAACCAAACAAACCATTTCACAAAATCACAAAAAGTACATGGAAGACTGAACTGAGGTCTCTCTTTGCAGATACTTGTAATTATACAAGCCCTTTCCATGCTTCTAGAGTTTATAACATCGCATTGCTGTAAGATTGCTTTAATAGGAATTTTTATTATTATTCAAATGAACATTTTTTGGCATTTATTTTCTGAAGATTAGCTCTTTAAAATTTTGGCCGCGACTGCGTCACAGATGGTCAATCCATTGGGTAAAATTTTTGGTGACCAAGACCTGAATTGAAGCGAGATTGCATGCATAGGCTGCAGACCACAGGAAAGAGTATATCGGTGCTATATCACATGATCTTGGTGGCCAATCGACCCGAATCGATCGAGAAATTATTTGCTCACCGAAATGTTCTCTCAATAAATCCATTGACTGATGCGATGTGAGCGAAGTGGAGCCATCTTGTTGAAAACAAGTGTCGCCATGATCACGAGCTTCAATTTCCGGCATCAAATAATCGGCTATAATGGCGTGATAATGGTCGCCATAGGCGGTTACGGCATCATCACGGTCACCGGAATCATTTTTGATGAAATATGTATCGATTATTCCACCAGCCAACAAACCACACCGAACCGTTTTTCTTGACAGTTCTTGAATCTCTTTTAGTTGCGCTTGTCTCAAATATGACAATTTAGATTGTTTACATACCCTTTAAGTAAGAAATGTTCCTCATCGCTGAACAAAATTTGTCTCAAAAACTTTGAATCTTCTTAGAACTTTTCAAGAACCTATAGAACGAAGCGATGTCGCTTGGTAAGATCGAGGTCCAGGGTCTTCGGGAACACCTTCACGAAAAATATTGCCCACATTTTAGGAATATTTTATATCTGATTAAGAATCAAACACGCAACATAAAAAACCTCTTATATTCCACAAGACAATTAAAAAAATTCATGTGACAGTCGTTTTTTGAGCACTGCTTCTGGCAACGATAATCATTTGTATGCTTAAGCTGGTCAAGTGGCAAGCGCCAATTTCTTCGAATGGCAAAGGTACGCACCAAGTTCAGTGAAAAGGCGCGAGTCTATTAATTTCCGATTAAAATGGTGCGAGTTGCCGTTAAGAATAGTCAGTTGGTTAGACGAATGTTGGTGCGATGTAAAATATGTATGACGTTTATACAAGCTATTTACAAATCTAAATAAGTGGGTTTAGAATAATCACGTTTAGAATACTCATGTCTGAGTGAAGAAAATTAGTTGCATTGTGGGCCGCCAGCCACAACCCACTTCCTCAAACAGACTGCCAACTAGAAAACGAGTGGGATTATTTATCTCTTTTATAATATATGTATCCAGTATATAGTATTACCATTATATGGTATAACAGCTGAATAACTGTTTGTTTGGCAAATTAGTGCTCGGTTTGCCAATTTTATTGGCTCGTTATTAATTATTGTTTTATTTAGTTCTTAAATTTCATTATACCCATTGTTTGCTCATGTAGTGAGATTATGACTATGAGCAAATAACGGTGATTTTTGGTGGCGTACGGAAGATGTATTGTTCTGGCTATGATTATATGAATGTCGGAATAATTAGAATAAATCATTTCGCTTCCGCATGACAACCTGTTTATGCATTTTATACACATTTCAATACAAGTTTTTATAAAACCAACAACACTCAGCAGTTTTATTAATGCAGTAAAGTTTAATATTTCAATAAAAATAAGAAAAAAATGTTAACTTCGGCTACAAAACGTTAGAGAAAATCTTGGTTGGGCATATGAGGGCCACAGCACTTCTATGGCCATTTTTGATTAATAAGGTGCTAAGGATCTTTGACGGCAAAATACTTAGATAGTGGCATATACGAACGATATTGCCATTGTCTTAATAATTGATCAGTGTCAACACACCATTAGCTGTATTATGATCATCACTCTCAATACGGTCCAGAATGGGACATGGCAAAGGGCTCTAAGATTCAATCCGAAGAAAATAGATCCGTGTTGACAAGAAAATACAAAATTCCTCTACGCATTTCATTAAATGGGACACAAGTCTCCTTCAAGCACGGCACCACCTTAATAAAAATAGTGGTCTGATCTGAAAAATTTATTGTGCGGTACTACCTAACCTTAAGTTAAGTCTTATGACTCGACAACTACTAAGCCAATTTTAACCAAATTTTGTACATGATATCCTTAAATTAAAATTTGTCAGAAAGGAAGATCGAATAGCAACCAGGTCCACTTACTTCACGTGATTTATATGATAACTAAAAATTCTCTATGAAAATATCAATGAAAACAGAAAACATTCTGAATAAAACTTTTAACCATAATTCTCTATTAAAAGTGGTTTGAATTAGACTTTAACCTTATGAAAACTCCAGAAACCGAATATGAGGACTTCAATGTCTATGACTAACATGTTACCAAAAATATCGGTTTACAGATTAACCTGTCTCAAATATATTTAGAGGGCTAGTTTTGCCTTGATTTCATGTCTGGTACAAAAATTGTTCATATCGGTTCTAAGCCCCCCCAATCCTAACAATCCTAACCCTATATTTGTAATATTGAAATTTTCAACCATTTGGTTGACTTAACCAACCAACAAACTTTTGCATTGAACACCGGCAATTCGAGCAACAATAAATTGCGCTTTTCGGGCATATAAACTGACATTAATTATAACAAATTATGTTAACTCCCGTGCGCGATAGTATGTGTGCCATACCTTTGGCAATTCCGTGTGTGAGTAATTTAAAAATTTGAATTTTTGGTTTCAGAGAAAAAATTTAACAAAAATTTTATGACTTAACTGTCGAACATAAAAATAGAAAATGTTTGTAATCGCGTTGCCAGATTTGTAAAGAAAGTTGTATGCTAATTTGCGCGCAATTTTTGGCAATCAAATAAGTACGAGTACTTCGCGTATTCCGAAAATTGTGTGGTTGGCTGGAGAAAGGAGTTTTGAAAAAAAACAAAAAAAAAAAAAAATGTTGCCTAATGTTGAGAGGTCTTAATCGCAATCTAGATCTAATGTGTAGAAAACTTGTTATGCTTTTCTATTGGCGTTTTTGTATTATATTTCCAATATCATTACCAGTAGCCACCGCGTTTGCTCTCCTGTCACTATTTACAGCGTTATATATTATGCGCATGCGCACAAGAATTTTAACGAGATCTATAAGCGGATTGCTGGACTCAATGGGCATAATAAAATAATGTCGAAAACTGATTTCGAATATAAATGATGTAAAAAATTTGGCAATTGGATTAGTGCTAATAACGCATGCCAAGCATAGTAAATAATTATAACGAAGCATACATACTTACACACAAATACATATGTATACATGAGATATATCACACCAGCAGCGACTACAAGCCTATTATTTGCATTTATTCAATTTTATCTTAACATATTTACACAAAGTTTGTCGCTATCAGTCAATAAGTTATGGTAGCCTGTCTGTGGGTGTATGATAACTGCATAATGTTTGAGCAACAACTGAGAAATACAAATAAATTTTTTTTTTTCAAATGGCAGATAAGTTTTTGAGATTGGCTTTACTTGTCAGGTTTAAACTAGATTTTCTGCAAATGCTAGTACCATATGCCAAAAGAATATATTCAAGCAAGTTTCTCGACGGCTCCACTGATATGGAGCTACATGTGCGCATATCGAATTACGAAAGTTCGCATGCATATCCAATCGAACATGTGTATCTGTCACAATATAATTATAAGATGCATTACAGTAATAAATTTGGCATTATATCGTTTAAAGTTTTTCGAGCGTTTCATAAATATTATTATCTGAAGTGAGTTTTTCTTGGTAGAAAACTTAATTATAAGTTTATTTCTTTTTTCCGAGATAACTTCCTGATTTTACTACCTTTTTCATTTTGCCGAAAATATAAGTATACTATAGTCTCTGTGTAATAATCTATATATTTCATTGGAAATAATTTAATCGCTCAACTGCATTCATTTGGGATTAACTAATTAATAATTATCTTATTATTATAATACTTAATGTGATTACAAGCAGTCAAAAAAATTATACGCACTTAAAATTTATTCTCAAATTTACTCTTCTCAAAGAAGACTCAACTATTTGTCTTCAACTAATTTCAATACATATGTTCATATGTATATACATATGCTTAAGACTTTTGGTTGCCTCGAAAAATGCAAACCAATTACGCTTCATTAGTGCAAATACGTGTTGGCCCAGAGGCGTAAAAGATAATTGAACTACCAAGTACGCCCAGAGACAAAACGACAAAAATACAAAAATAAAATAGCAATGGCATGTAAAACAAATGTACACACATTGACAACCCTTCACCCACAAGCCCATTACCGATTCGAACTGACACTGCCTAGTGACTATCATTATTTGTTTTAATGATGTCATAATTGAGAGCCATTTGAAAACTATTTGTCATTTATTTACCAAAGCATCAAGCGCCGAACGTCAAGTGTCAAAATCGCAAGCGTGCTGACTGCTTGATGCTATCGTTAATGATTATGTTACCACTATCTTTTTTTATTTATTATTTTGCATTTGGTTTGTCTGCTGATGCTGATAATGTGACGCTGTGGGCATGTCTTGAACTCCAACATCAACGTGCATTACAGCGTCTTCAAGTAAATGTCATATTTTGGTAGGAGGGGCACAGATAGCTAGATATTTTCTATATATATATAATAGGTGTATGTTGACATGTCTTTTTGGTTTTTCTATCTATAAATACTGACTATTGGACATCGATGTGCATATATGCGTATGTATATTTATGCAGTTGTGTTGATTAAACTTAAGTTTCTACCAATGCTTATAAGTGTGTGCCGCTGAGATGAGTAATAGGCAACATTATTCCCCCTTACTGTATGTTATATCTACATGTTTGGTAGATTTTGGTTTTAATTTACAAGTGTTGCTAATTTCCAAACAAGTTTTAAAAATTTACAGCCTCTTTTTATTTGTAAATTTGTGGCACGAAATTGTTGTCGGGTGCTGGTGGAGCGCGGTAGTTCTTGCAGTATTGTCTGATTGTTTGTTGCTTACCAAATTTCCAGCTTCATTTTCCATGCTTACATTTTTGCATCGCTTTTTGTTGTACTCACGGATCTGCTAAATTGTTGCATAACCATTTCACAATTCGCAAAAGTGCCAGTACCAAGTGGCATGCTGATAAGATCTGCTCCGAAACGCTTAGCGACTTCATAAAACTTAAATAGGTAAAGACCAAAGAATAAGTAGAAAAGTAGTTCACAGCCTGCTACACGCCAATTTGCAATTTGCCGAACGACGCGCCAACAGCATTCGCGCGGCAAAGCGTACAATGTTTCAATAAACTGCAATTACTGCCACTTCCGTAGCGACCTAACGTTGAAGTTGAAGAGAGTTTTTAAATATCTGGCATTGTGTTTTTTAATCAAATAAATTGGTAATTTGTGTCAATAAGGGGTTACACGGGTTTCCTTGGGTAAAAAAAACTTTTTTTAAAAATATTTTCTTAAAATTTTTTATTGCTACAAGCATACACTATTAGCAAAGAAATCGTGAAAACCTGTGACCCCTTGAAAAAACGATGCGCCCGCGTTGGCAGAATAACTCTTTATAGGACGTGAATATATGTTTCATAAATTGCTTACAAAGCCAATTAGCGCTAATTGTGATATTGGACAAATTTTTATTGACATCAGTAAATACATGAGTTCGTTTTTTCTTTCAAAATAAATAATTGCGAAATAAATTAATCTTGTAAAATTAAGTTTGGATTTTATATATTTACATATATTTCGCAATACCAAAAAATAAGTTTATTATGCTAGTATATTTTTCTTTATTGGGTGATTATAAAGTACTTTTATTAGCTTACTAATTAGAAACTCATGGCTTTGCTTTTATTTTAGGTTTTCAGAAAAAGTAAGGTATTTCGAAATTTTTCATCTAGGAAATTTTTTTTTTTTTAGCTATATTAACTTGTCTGTTTGGATGCAAGATATACATCATAAATTATACATATTTTTTAACATATTTAGGGTATAATATTGAGAAGAGTTCTTCCTCTCATATCTCAGGGAGAGATAATTTTAAGATTCAATTGCATTAAAAGAATTTTGTATAACACTACCTTAACATGTTAAGTTATCTATTTTTTTTTTTTGAATTTATGTATTTTCAGTGGAAATACTAAGCAATAACAATAGCCAATTGATGAAATAGATAGGTGGCGGCAGCAGTAGCGCAAATGGTACTACCAGCGTCGGCGTTAGCACAACTGGCGATTGTGAGCATACTATACAAATAGTCCTACCAATGAACGCACCATCATCGGCCGGAATCTCCCGATTTCTGGCGTAATAAACGGCTCGGAAATTTTCTCTAGCCATCGAGTTCTTGTCACATATTTAAAATACCATACAAATAAAATCCGAATGTTATTACATACTTGACGCCACGGCAACGAGCTGAGCTTTTTCCGCCAGGAGGCGATGCCAGAAGTGTGTTTAGGTAATGCCTGCCGCTGCCGGTCTCTAAACAACGTTTTTCGGCCTTTTTTGGACTTTTTGTTATGTTGTATAGAGAAAGGTAAGTACTTTTTCGATGTTGCACTGGATTCGCATTTTTATCTACTAAAATCTGTTGATATTGCATTTCAACAATATTCAATAAAAATCTTTAAAATTATTTCAAAAATATATATTGTTGTTATTTGATTTATAATGGATGAAATTGAAGTTTGGAAAAAATAGGAAAAGGTGAGTTTAAATCAGTGCTAACATATGACTCAAATGAACAGTAGATTGCGTAAAAAATATCTGTATAATAAACTTGATTTGAAATCGTCTATCATTTTTAGCATAATAACACAATTTTGAATAATGTGAATAAGTTAATATTTTTGAGTAATCATTGCAACAAATAAGTGTCGGCCGCATAAATCTGACCATAATGAGAAACAGAATTAGCGGGATTTGGGAAAAAGTTTTTTATTTCTTATTTAAAAAAAAACCGCCGGGTCTTATCTTGATTTTGATCTTAATAATTTGTTCGAAGATTCTAGGGTTGCCTTAGAAACTAATTTCGTGAAAATAATTAGCAGATCCTTATCTCAAAACTGATAGTCCACTTCACGTATGTATAGATAATCAGTCGGATATAACGTACCCGACCTATGCCCAAAAAAAAAAAAAAAAAAATTAAAAAAAGCCGTTTCTTGTTTTTGTTTAAAGTACTAGGAAAAATATTTAATATATAATCCAATATATTACAGATTACTATTTACACGTTCTAATTCATTAAACCTACCCTCTACTTATGCAGTACTAAACTTTCAATATAAAAACTTATTCAAAAAGCTCACTGACAGATGGAAAGTTGATGCATAGTATAAGCATTTGAAAGCTTCAGGTAAGTACGGGTCAATTCGTAGGAGCAAATTTATTGCACATCACTCATTTAGATCAAAAAAACTATAGCGAACAATAAAAAGAAGGTCACTTAACAGATCATTCTACTGCAATCAAATACGCGACGTTTCCTCTATACTGTACTAAGTTATATTCAAAAAGTGGCATAAATATGTATGTATATTTCTCAACTGAGCATTTTTAGCAGTAAACTATAGTAAATCCAGTGCTATACGTTCCGTCAGTTCCCTTAGATATCTTACATATTGACTGATATATATCGTATAAAGCTAACCGGAAGTTTGAGATTCTTATATTGGTTTTATGGCAGTTAAATTGTTCTATCCGAATTTCAATAATAAATCTTACAGATTGGCTGATATTTTCGGTATAAAATCAAGGCACTAAGGTGACACATATCTATCTCTAACAATATACTTAAAAATGTCAGGAATTTATAATATAAAAATAGGAAATCAAGAATGAAAAGAAACAAATCAAATCAAATGACTATTGCTGCTTCTCCTTTTTTACTTCCACGAATTGGCGAATGGTCTCAATTACGCCATTGAATGATCCTAACAACAACAACCAGTTAATTATCGCCCGGCAACCAATAACACCACTGACGAGAATATTCATATAATTTAGGGGCTGTCATTGGACCGGACAGGATATATATATAAGCAGGCTTTAAAGCATTGTAGTTGGAGCACTCTCCGCAACAGCGAGATGAAGTTGTCCAACATGTAAACCATCTCGGTGCTTGGCTTCTGTTCCGTCGCCAGAGCCATGACAGTGAAAAATCAGTTCCGAGGCAGTAAAAGTTAAAAAAAGTATCTACACAATCAAACGCATATGCACAAAGTATAATCACTAAACTGTAACAACTTGTTAGCTGCTTGAATTTCCCAAAGTAAAGTGACGCTGACAAGGTTTGAAGCTGCCCATCATTCGACACAAGCACGTCAGGACTTGTCTCTAATCTGCGCGACGGTTTGAGTTACTAAAAAAAAGGAAAAAATTAATTGTTCCATAAGCAAATGAACAGCAGAAGAGAATCGTAAAAATACACAGATGGTTTGTGTGTATATAGATAGAAGAAGTCGCCGTCACTATCGCCGCTGTTGATTACATAAGTTCCCCGTGGCACTTATACACTTTGGTGCTGGGACAATTGGTGCAAATAAAAATCTTTAAGACCTTTTTTTAGCGAAACGGCAACATGTTGTGCATTAATTAGACAGCCAACTGAGAATGGGAAGGGCAAAACTGAACTTTAACAAGCAAAGTAAATTGTTTTAGTAATAACCGGCAAAAACGCAAAATAAATATTTGAGAAAACATAAAAATCGAAACGTTTCAGAATTATCTTTTAAATCATGGGTGGCGTACCACAGCGCCACCAGCGTGCTGCAAGTTTTTGGAAAATAATCACTTCAAAGTTGGCGGTGCAGTCGCCTGCACTTGCGGCGACGCTACGCATTAGTATTGTAGGCTATTTTTGGAAATGTATGTACAGGTACGTAGTATGCAGTATGTGTGTGTGTGTTGCTTGAGTTTTGTTTATGCATTAGACCATCTATACCATGTGTTCTTTTTCGATTATCTGAAACTTGCAATCAAATGCAAATTAAACGATATTAACTAGTTGCACATACATATCTACACAAGTGTATACCATCTCGATAGCCACTGAGATCCTACTCTCACTTGTTCACTGAAAATTTCGTTTTTGTGCTTAAAACGATTTACTTCCCAATGGCCTTTTTGTGTTGATTTCCGATTCAGAATCTTTAAAAATTATTCAATTCCCAACTGACTGTTCGATTCGCCTACAAGCCGCGCCACATGAACCAGTTACTTCTCTTTATGTTACAAGTCATTCCACGGAATTCCAAAAGCAAACTGAACTAGGCTTATTTTTACTCACCTTAGATGCCGATGTTATCATACTTATATACATATGTATATCTACTACTTCCCTATATACAGAGTATTATATTATAATATGAGCAGGAGAGCTGAAGATCGTTCAAGCACTATATTTCCAGAAAGCTTTGAAAACATATTATTTGTCGAACTTTCTCTCTGTTCGAAAACACTGGTGCCATGTTTCGATATGTAAAATAAAAAGGTTTCTAAAGCATAAAAACCGAAAATTCAATTTATCTGGAATATTTTTAATGATTAACAGTGGCAGGTACCGAAGAAGTTTCAGTTGAAATCTATCCTTCATAATGGTGCACAATCTTAGAATTAGATGCATACATAATATATACGAGTAATATATACCTAAGATGGCTCTTCTGGTGTTCGACAAAAAAGTACTGAAAAATGTTCGAACACTCCCTTTTCGGAAACATCCCAAAAGTTCAGAGAGAATTATTTAAAAATATAATATGAATATTGTTTAGAGATTTTAATGCTATCGATAGGTCTCTATTGACTGAAGGTTTTAGTAAGGCGTTATTTGAGCGATACAAAATAATTTAGAGAGATTTTAGTTCATTTACAGTCTTGGATATGAGCAACGTTCAATGATAGACACTGAGTGAATGTCATGAAATCGTCTTTAGGTGTACAATCCTTAGTAATTCTTCATCGGCTCATCTTTTACTCGAACAATAATTTCGAGAGTAGTTTCAATTGTTTATGCCGGTTTGAGAGATGTTTACAATCTAAATTGAGAGTGCTATGAACTTGTGTTGACGGGGTTCCATATTTGTTTTACGCATGTCCCATTCAGGTTTTAGTTAATCTAGAATTGCTGGAACGTGCTTCAATGTATTTTTTATTGTTATTTCAAGAAAATTTTGCGCACTTTGTGAAAAAACACAATTTTCTCACGCCTCGCATATGCACATAGCACAGTGCTCGCATACGTGCCAGAAAGTGCATTCTGAAGCAAAGAGTTATAGCTAGCCGGTAGACTGGTTCACCTAAAGAACCGTGCTTGTGTACACTAAAAAATTTCAATTACTTTACGTGCTTGCTAAAAATTGTTGAAAAAGTATCATATAGTTTTGAGTTTATTGCAGTTAGCACGTTGTTGCTTTTGGTTAAATTTTGCCAACCAAGTTTTGCTATAAATATGATGAAAAAAATTGAGTTAGCTAATTCTTGTTGGATTTATCAATAGCCTAACATGTTCCGGATCAGCACTACTGCTTTTGCATTACTGTTTGTAACAAGTAAGTTGACACGATAGTAATATAAGTGTCTTAACCGTTCTAATTAATTACTATCCTCATAAAATTCTGCATCCGTTTAGTGCTTTTCGTTAGTGGCGACTGCAGACCACAATTACCTCTTCCAGGGGGTCTACCACTTGGCGTTGCTACTGGAACTTTGACAGGAGCCGCCGGAGGTTTGCCTGTTGTCGGCGGCGTGGCGCAAGGTGCTCTTACACCTGTAGGTCATATTCCGCACATTTTGCCGGTAGTTGGAGGTGTTTTGAATGGCTAATATATTATTTACATAGATTCATTCAAATTAGTGCTAAATGAACTAAAAAATAGTATATTTATTAAATATTACTGGGGTTTTGATAAAAAAAAAATTATTTTTGATTAGATTTGGTGGAGGCAGTAGAGGGGTTTAGATGTTTTATTCCAAAGTAAATTTGTGAATTGGTGTATGTGTTTCGTGCATGTCCCTCTAGATGGGATTACTTTGAATCAGTTATGTATTTTAGCATTTTATTCTTTGTATGCTACTTTACCTCCATGAATGCAAGTGTGAGATCCAAGGTGTTTCTGCATTACTCCCGTAAATGTGGAGAAGTCAAAAGGAAGAAAGTGATTGTGAGTATTATTTCAAAACCCTTCGGAGGAAGACGTGGAGCTTTATTGACTTGCTTGTGTTTACTACGGGCCAGAAGAATCTGCTAGTAGCGGACAAACACCAAGCAGGTGAGGGTTTATAATACAATAAGATGCCAAAATGTGGATACCAACGGAAAAGAGTGTATTTGAAAATTTTAAATTTCAACTGATCCTGGTGAATAAAGCAGTAAGTAATGAAGATATTAAATCTATAAGACCTTTCTGTAAAACTTAGAGATACTTTATTAAATGGTGCATATATAAAAGTTTAGAGCCATAAAATGATTCGGGTAAAGTTGATTGATATCGCCTTCACTTCACGGACATCAAAAGAATATGTTTATCACATCGTTATGAAAAAATGGCCTACAAAAACTTAGCAAAAAGTCACAAATCAATAAAAACGATGGTATATTGCATTAGTTGTGCTTTGACTTCCGTTCCGTTCCGTTTCAATAACTTCTTGAAATCTGATCCTCACATCTTCAGAAAAAGAAATCTAAAAATCGAATCATAAAGTAAAAGTAGACGCTGACGTTCCTTCGAGGCTGGCACATTTGTTGAACAAAAAATTGAGTTTGACCGTAAATAATCGTATCTGACGAAGCTGGTCCCGCATTGAATGATGATGTTGTCACACCGTTAGATAAATTTAGATTTAAAGCACTAAAATCAATGACAAAGTTTATCATATCCAAGAATGCACACATGTTTATGGAGTATACTATATATGCAAAAATATACCTTTTAGCTTTACGAACTAAGTTACTAAGTTCATAGTGGCAGCGGCAAAAGCTTTTAATTTATTCAACGTCGATCCAGCAAATGTCACAGAGAATGGTGAAAGCGTGGTTTACGATTAGGTGCAAAAAAAACAAAAAACAAAGATTGTTTCAGTGCTTTTAGTAACTGGATTTATTAGACAGGAGAGATCATTACTGCTCTTCGGCTAGTTGCATTCCATAACATACCTTTATTCACTTTGGCGCCTTTGACTCCAAATTTCACACCATAAACTCCCAGCGAAAGTTATCTTACTGCAACGCTGCAGCAAAATGGCGTGAATGCGACAAGATTTGTTGGCATAAATGAATTGCCGCGTGCGCCAATAAAAAATAATAGCGGTGCGAGCACAAAAGCAACAACACCGCACTCAGCCTGCAGAAATACCAAAATAGCGGTAATCAAATAGTCTCTCCTGCAGTTAGTCGGAGTAACAGACAAAAAAGCAGTCACACTCCGCGGCATCCGGAAATATTATACTCGTACCAGCAGCTTTATGGTATTTCTCGCGTAGAGCGGAACTCGAAACCGCGACATGCCACCCCTTCCCCTGGGCTACCCACCCGCGGCTGCATGACTGTAGCATCAGCAAACAAGTACAAGTTTCGATCTACTCACCGCTCTGTCTTTAATCATCATAAATAGTTAAACGTTTGTTTAATTTGTGAATGGCTGCAAGCATACGAGTTCGTATATGTGTGTATCTGAATGAGTTTTTTGAGATTTGTTGTACACTCTGTTGTTGGTTTTATTATCGGTGCACTTGCTAGAGTGTTGTTTATCTAATCAACATCGGCAACAGCGGGCGCCCCAGTTGCACGCGTGCGTACCACTGCGGCAGGTAGTCATGCGCCTTATGACCAAATACTCGATACGATTGTACGAGAAACTGCACACGCCGCCACTTTCTCAGCCGCTGACAGTCCGCAGTTCAAGTATATAACTGGGACATATACAAAATGCAAGTGAATTGACGTGGCGTCGGGGTGCGCAACACAATTTCCATACGTGGGCGGCTCGTGAGAATCTTTTATCTACTCTTTTCGCTTATTCCGGACAAAGGCGTCAACATGGGAATGCTTCGCAAGAACGTTTGAGACCGTTTAAGTTCAATAAAAATTGAGCTCTTTTATCGTTTCAACCTTGAATCAACAGTATACACAAGAGTTCAAACAACAGTGAACTTCATTTTGTGAACCTACTTCGAAGTACGGGAGGACTAACTTATCAGTTAGAAACGTAACGATCCAACATTTTCTGGGATTAGCACGGTGCGCTCTACATCGAATATCTGGAAAAGGATAAAACGCTCATGTGATCTGAAAAGCACCTATTAATAGAACAATTCGATCCCGTATTGCGGAAATAGTGGCCCCATTTGGAGCGTGATCGAACTGAACTTCGAATATCTGCCATATTTATATATCGTATTCCCTAGATTTGGCTTGATACATATTCTTTCTGTTTCCAAAGTGAAAAAATAATCGCCTTAGTCGAATAAGATGCTTATACTGTAGGTTAACTTTTCACCTCATCAGAAAGCATATTTCTTAGAGGGTATAAACAACTTGGATCATAGCCTGATCACCTGTACCATGTAAATCGGAGATTTTGATTTCGAAATTTTTCCAAAAATATATTTCCTTTCTTGCAGGTGAAGCACTTGCCTGACCACCCTCGTACTTATACTTTCACATGCCTGAGTATTTATTTGTGGACAGTCAATAGCTGCGAATATTTACCTAATTGGTGTTCATTTATTTGTTGACTTTTGGTTTTTTTCCCACAGGTGCAAGTTTGCTTAATTGGAAAATTTCGTGAAAACAACAGTTCGTCAGCTATTCGGCCCAATTGCTGTGCGGAGGCAGTGGACGGGTTGTGAAAATAAACAAAAAGGCTAGGAAAATCTGCATAATGAAAAGGATAAGGTGACAACATGGGCGACTGCAACAATATTACACCTTTAGACACGTTACACACGGCGCACAAATTTGGTTTATTTATTTTATTTGTGCATGCATTTGCGTGAACAGTTGACAGGTGAGGCGAATTAATTTTATAAAGAACGCGCATATACACTTTACAGACAGTGTTTCGTGATTAAAAGTTCTGTATGTGTTTATCGGTAATTTGCAGAAAATTCGTTGGTAAGATAGAAAAATGTTAACAATTTTATGATTAAAGTCGTTACTAAAAATTCAGTTTAAATTAAATGTAGGTATTGTTAAAGTATTGGGTGCACACAAACTGAGCTTAGAATTGTGATTAATGTAAAAGAATTCTGTTTCTATTGTATTCTATTCTGTTTCGTATTGAAAAAATAACGTTTTCAGAAAGACGGTTATATGAACCAATAAGACATGCTATCTAAAATAAATAACAGCAAAGAGGAGTTCTGTAAAGTTCAATCACCTCCAGCAGACTAGTTTTGTTTTGATCACAGACATAAACGAAAACTTTAGAAAAATGGAAGAAGACAATTGTAAGTCGATGAGTCCTTTCGAAATGGGAACCATATTGTATTCTTTATGGAAAATCCCTTGCTTTTTTGGTGTTCGTCAAAAATTTATTTAATTTTTCTTTTTGATACGATACTCCCAAGTGTCTTGAAAACGTCTACCACGGAGAATAATATAAAAACAATCTGTGATATCTTATTTACTGACTGCCTACTGATAATGCAAGAGGCTGTCGGCATCTCAAAAGACCACTCAGGCAAGAAATATTGGACGTAAAAAAACGGTCGGCGGTAACCTAAGAGGACTTCACGGCAATATTTGACAGCGGCGGAGTTGCTTCTGCACTTTGTAAACGCGGACAGAACATGGCCACTCATATACACCAAGGATCAAGTAACAATCGAAACTGTGAAATTCAGTCGGTTAACTTAGGAAAAGGTCCGGAAAAGTATCACCATATTGATAAAGGTTTCTAAGATTCATGAGGTATAATCTACACTAACTAGATAACTAAGATTTATGAGGTATGTTTAACTGTATCGTCCAATCTTCCACAATGGCAGGAAAAATAGTTCCATTCATTGCAGAAATTTCTCTGTGATAATATACATCGACGTTGCCATGGCTAAATATGCCAACTTAAGCTACAAACCGCTGGTGGAATATGTGCTTCTGAAATTGATAAGATACTGCTGGAGTAGGTATATGAACATTCTTTGTATCTGTAGCCTTATTGACATGTATGTGTTTGTGAAAATTATAATATCTCTATAATATTTAATGAAATTAAAGTTATTTTAAAGTCTTTATAAATCTCAACTATATTGTGGTTATTGAATACGTGTTAAAATAATAGGCATTGCTTATATAATTTGAACGGAAATCTGAGCATGTGTTGCCTTATGACAAGTAATTAATCCCTCATTATTTTAAACAACATTTTTAACTATGATTAAGTGATGCCAATCCGTCTGATGCGAATTCAGGCGATACTCACACACCAGATACAACTATAAAGGCACACACAACACAACAAACGCACATAAATACAGTTGTTCCGTAACTGGGTTCAAGCGCTGATGTTGCATGCGTTTGTGGGGTCTTTTATAAGTCGCCGACACGCTGGCGAGATTATGATGGCAGCGGAGACAAAGTGACGCCAGTCAATGTAGAATGCTACATCGTTGACGGTGCCGGGGCTCAAGTTGTGCCATCTGAGTGGCTAACGAAACCGGTTTGAATTACGTATGAAATTTACTGACACTTGCTTTTGTTGTTCTCTCATAATATCTGTGCGCAATGTAACGTAAGGCACTGCACTCGCTTGCACACTTTAATAAATTAATCACTTGAAATCGAGTTTGCAGCTTAAGTCTTTCATTTGTTGCTTTTGCAGGCGATATTTTGTAGATCACCGGTCATAAATGTTCAATGTAAACTATTGTGATTTGTTAGTGAATCTGAGACTAGAAAAGTATTACGCACATAAATATGTGCTTATATGAAAAAATATTAGTATAATGGTTGTGTTTATTAACTCACAGAATTAAATATGGCTTTGCTGATTTTCAACAGTTGTTATATTTATTTATCAGTTGTATTTATTTGTGAGGTATACATATTTATTGATTCTTAATTTCCGCCTAATTCATTAATATTAATTTTATGTGCAATTTTACAGTGAGGTCTGACTGCATATTGTTTTGGATTCCTCATTATTATTTTTTTATGGAATTTACATCACTTTATAATAGCTTTATCTGAGGCGTTAGATAGATTTAACTATTTTCGCAGTATTTTTGTAATACACATATATAAAAATATTCAGATTTGGCCACATCGAAATTTTATAATTTTATATTTAATCTTACCTTTAAGTTTTGAGAAAATCATAGACTGGTCTTTCTCTTTATGAAATAAAATTGTCAATAATCAAAGGTGTTAGAGCAGGCCTCGCTAAGATAAAGTCATCTGTGCTGAATAGTTGGCAGGTGTAATCCATGGAAAATCTTCAGAAGGCGTCATTTGTACTACGTACACTAATTGACATACAGTTTTGGAATTAAGAAAAAGAAAATATTCCAAAATCAACTAGTTAACTGTGAAACAAACAATTTTGAAATTGTATTATGCTTTTAAACTACCTTTCCAAAAATAGGTGTACCGGCCTTCTGAGTATATTTATTTTTATCTTTTCGTGTTTTTACTTTCAACTACGGACCTACCACCGAGAATATTTTATAAAATTACAATAAAAACTTAATGACCTCACACATTAAAATTTTACTACACTTCTCTCAACTATAGGTGTGATCATGAAATCACACTTAGGTTACAAATTTTCACACTCGCACCAAGGTCCACTATCCGCTTTCTTTTGCTTCTTCTTTCTCACGCCACGCCCATTGTCTGAAACAACGTTTTAAATAAATAATATTTTCTGTAATTTATGTTGAGTGAGAAAAATATAAATGATAGTAAAACATTCAACGCGTGTTGCAGTCAATTGTGCGACGAGGCAGTGCAGATGCAACAATATGCGCTTTAGTGTGGTTTAATTACTTGACAAAAATAAGGAGATACAAAAAGTTTAGTTCTTTTTTTTACTAAAGATGAAAAGTGTTACTGTGAATAGATTTAATAACTCATTTAAATATTTTTATTACCAAAAGGGTCCATATTATACCTAACCGATATTACAGGCTAAAAAATCTGCGGTTTGAGTTCCGAAATTCCAAATGAACTCCTGAAAACATCGTTGGATGTTCCCGTATCGATTCTCCTTTGCACCAGATTCAATATTTGATATTCTTGTCAAGGAAAAGGTGAAATAATTGAAAATACTCAATGTCATATTCGTTTTATGTAACCGAATTGCGTAACTTATGCCAAGCACTTTACAAATTAGTGATAATATGGAGGAAGATGGTTA
Source organism: Bactrocera latifrons (assembly GCF_001853355.1). Lineage (NCBI taxonomy): Eukaryota > Metazoa > Arthropoda > Insecta > Diptera > Tephritidae > Bactrocera > Bactrocera latifrons. Next base: position 108,167 of record NW_017537096.1, on the reverse strand, counting down.
GGTAAACCAACTATGCCGAACCAATATAAGCTGCGTTAATTTCAATCGAAATGCTTCAAAAAATAATTATACTTCTGTAAATAGAATCCATAACTTGAGTTAACTAATTCATACTTATAATCGTTTCTTACGCATTCAGCAAACAGAGTTGTATCTTAATATTACGTGTTTATTACGAATTCACCAGTATGCTGGCACTATAAGAATATGTTATAATTTCTTATATTAAGTAATAGATTAATTAATAAGGAATTGTTTAGAACAAATTTTTTTTAATAAATATTGAGTTTATAAGAAATATTGTATTTATTTTCGTGGTTATGAAACAAGTGAGATTTTTTATCTCATAATGTTCGTCATTAATTTTTAGTTTGTTGTAATTTAGACATTGTAATTTTCAGGCATCAATTGGCGCAAAAAATTTACTTGCTTCTATGGAAAAAATTTTCTTTTCTCTCTTTTTATTGCATTTCTTTTTTGCCACTTAAAAATTAAAGTTATTTACCCAACAATTTCCAATAATTTCACAACTCCCACCAGCATTCGGAGTCACACTTGTGGGTACATTTAAAATCTATGTGATCAGCTTGCAATAAATGAGTACAACACAAACAGAAATGTTGTTGCAAATAATTTTGTCGCTTAAATTTATTGACAGCACAGCATTTTGCGGCTACGAAGTTTGACCATGCCAACAACAAACCACGCGCACATCCGTCTGAATATACATATGTACTATTTATGCATGTGTATGTGTGACATTGTAAAATATACAGTAGCAGATATGGCGATCGAGCAGCAATTCATCTGCGACTATGAACTGTGGCAAACAGCTAAAGTGAGCCACAAAGTGCAACAGCAACAACGTAAATATTCTCTTATGGCTTTGGGCTCTGTGATCGGGCGGGTGGTTGGATAGGTAGTTGTGGGTGTGGATACATAGCTCATAATTATTGTTGTTGTGAGTGTGTAGCTAATGCAATGCTTTGGCAATTCCATTAATAATTTGGCAGATAAATTTTGCTTTCGTCGAATTTGATATGCTCACCAAAAGCGGACTCTAACACAACAATAAAATTACTGCCGGAAAATTATCGCACAAATTGTTTAAGTAACTGTTTTGGCTTGAACTTTGACATAGTTGGTAGTGACGTTAGCGATCCCGCAATTTTGTTCACAATTTCCAAATTTCTTTGGAACCGGATTAATATTTCTATTATTTCAGCACTCCAACAATAAATCGGAAAAATAATAATTAGACTCAATTTTTTGATCATTCCTTTATAACAATTACCGTTCCTGATTTAAACTAAAAGTTTTATGCAAAACTATTAAAGTTTTTGCACATACACAGATATGTCTTGGTTCACATATACCATACATAAGTAGGAAGGAAACTTAGAAGCGGACAGAAATACTTTTAATTGCAACACCGACAAATTGATCGACCTTGAAGCGAATATAACATACACTAACACGGACAAGAACAAACGAAAGGCAGCACAGTTCAGATATATCAGACGCATACATACATAAAACTGAAAATAAAATTGTTGAAAACTTAAACACAAACTATTTGCGTTAAGGGGCTACAATTTCGAGCTTTTTTAAACAATTAATAAAAAATAAGCACTAGATATTTTTACGATCCGTTTTTTTTTTTTTAATTTGTTTATTAAACTTAGAAAAGTACACAAAATAAATTTCAAAAAAAAAAAAAATTTCATCGAGTTATGCGTCCTTGAAGACAAGAAAGGAAAAAAGAGGCCGTGTCCTCATCACCATGATTTCTACCCTTGTCGTCATCTGAAAAATGAAGCAATGACAGACTCTGAATGAGTACGAATGTCGCTATGTCATGAAGCAGCAAAACTTAAAAAAAATGTTTTCATGAAATGGCGGCTACTCAAAAAAAGGTCTATTTTTCACAAATTTTTAAATTTTGTCGAATTTTTTAAAAATGTTATAAATTTTAAATTTTTATTTTTTCTTGCTTCTGGTATAGAGATATATTTAAGAAATATTCATGCCAAACTTCAAATAAATCGATTGCTTAGAACTTGAAAAAAGTCCTTTCAGGGAGATATTTTCGAATATAAAAACTATCGAATTATGAAAAAAAATCGATTTTTTCAAATTTCTAGACTAGAATACCCCCTTAAAATTAAATCTTTAATAAAAATTGGAATATTTGAAATTTAAAATCTCTAATAAAATTGTTTAAAACAAAAACTTCAACTAATTGTGTAAAACAAATGATTTAAATAAAATCGAATGTGTCAAATTATAAAATATTTTGTCGGTATATGGGCGTTAAAATATTCAAAAACATTTGACATTTTAAAATTCCAACTTTGAGCATAACTCGTATTATGTTATCTACAAAAAAGTTTCAGCCATAATAGTCTCATCAATAATGACGTTTCTCTATAAAATGTATGGTTAAACATTATTAAATATGCGTTTTCGTCCACCAATATGAAGCACCAAAATATCACTCATGGCGTTTAAGTTATAGCCAGCATTTTTAAATCACTTATGAATATGAAAACACATTGCATGCATGTCTTCGTACGAACAACACACCACGGGAGAACGCATTATGTGAACTTCATGTTGCACAGCTGCGGCAAAGAGCTCGTGTCAAAACGATTTATGTTCACACTGCTGCTGCCATTAACACACGTTCATAAAAGGTACACAGGTAGGTGCATGCAGGCACAAGCTTATGAATATATATGTATATGTATGTATGGGCAGGCATGTGGCAAGCTTTGTTGCAATAAGCGCCAAATATTCGACATGATGCTATCACTTAACATATACACACGAATACATGCAAATGCACACATATGCACATACATGCTCAGTAAGCCTCCGATGAGTGAAAAACTTAACATTAGCATGCAACATGCAACATTTGCGAAATGCGGCGACGTTCGTTGTCATGTGTGGATTAGTTGAACTAATGCTTGCTTTTTGTCCTCTTTCTTTTTCTATTTCTTTCTATTTTGCCCACTTGTTGCTTTACATCCATTAGAAGTGTGAAAATTGTGCAAAACTGCGTAGGTTGCATATGAGTGAATGCCGCAATCAGTTGCATGTGTTGCACGTACGATTTATTTATACGAATGCACTAGCTACGACTCGTGTGGAATTATCAATTTTTCAATATATTTTTGTTGTAGTTGTTTCGCTGACGTGTAGCGGCTGCTGTAAATATAATTACGGTAAACTGTTGGTCAAAATGTAACGGTACCAAAGAACCAGGTCACATATATTTAACATTCATGCCAGCATAATGTAACTGCTGTTTAAGCCAAAGCTGATCACACACGTTGGTATGTACTATAACATGTAATATTGTACTAGCGGCAAAGAACATAAATAATATCAATGGTAGCAGTTAAGTCAATCTGTATACAAATGGAATATCTAAAAGTTCTTCTGGATATTTCATTCAAATACTGGCAAGAACAAGAAGGTCCTTCTCTCGCATGTTCCTAGAATGAGGTCTTATTTTAGAAAAATAATTTTTCCTTTGAAAACATTAATATATTTTTGTTAACTGTAAGCCGGTTAAATCCCCATCACTTATTGTGGACGCTATTATCTCTTTTCACTCACCGTTGATGTTAGTATACTTCATAAAATATTAGAATATGTCAGTCTCAAAAGAGGTAAACTGTGATCTGGTTCGCACATTTCACGTAAGTAAAATATTCTACACCAGAAACGTCTCACGATGCCAATAAACTTTACATATTTAGGGTTGAGACAAGTTGACACACAGATCTACTAGCAGACACATCTGCTCACTGGAAATCATAAACTCCTTGCTTTGGTAACGATCGACAATTCTCTAAAGTGGAGTGCATGATAAGTAATGTTCTGTTTCAATAGACATATTCCAAAAGAAAAATTGCAGAAATGAAAAGAGTAATCAGATTATAAAACGCGCAGTTAGCTTGAACTCCCAAGGGGTTGTATTCTGTGTTGAACAACACAAATTGTTCGCAGAGGTGCTTGTAGGTCAAGCAGTTGGCAGTTCCTTGCTTTGTATGAAAATCGAAATGAAATTAGTGTTTGTACTTGTATAGAAGGGAGGTGTGTTTACCATAACGCCATGCGCGCGCGCTATCAATTCATGTCAGAACCCCCGCGAGGTGACATAATATCGACGTGTAAGAACAGCCATATACACACATTTATAAGTATACATACATATAATCAGATCTGTAAATGCTTGTAAATAGAAACAGGAAGCCAGTTTGCACGCGTAGCCACTGAGGGTATCGATTTTATCGCCGCCGATAGATCAGTGCAAGTGGAAGCACGTTTATGGTGAGGAAAAAGTTGCACAAAAAAGTGAAAAACCACACACGTCCATCCGCACATATTTACTTGATCTTATTATGCGTTACGCATTGTACGCACAAGAAGTTTAACAGGCCGTCGGCTGTCCCTTGTGTTCCCCGCATTGTCCGCATTTCAATGTGGTGTGCATATTTTATATTTTTGAATTATGTTCAAAACAATAAGAAACCCCGATGTTCGGAAGATAACTGATAACGAAGAGAAAAAAGAGTTGGCAATCACTGCCTGGGCAAACAAACAATACTAAATGCAAATGCAAAAGCCAGCTTTGTGTGTCCGGTGTATTAATATAGATATGGGCTAACGAGTTTGTGGCTTAAGTCCTTTGTTTATTCGTTGCTGACAGCATGTCGCGGTCAACTTTTGTTTGGCGGTTTGGCGGTGTGTTTGTACACTTTTGTAGATCTTCGTGTCGAAAATAAATTCAGTAAATAATAATATTCTAGACCTCTGTCAATGATTTGTTTGTCGCTTTAATGCGGGAATCGAACGGGTCTTCGGAGGGGTAACGTAAGTCAATACTACAAGAAGCTGTATCATTACGCTATATATTCTTACTGCATCATTGTATAAATAGCAACGTGTCGTAAAATAAATTAGTGTAGAGTTGCCGTATGCTGTTCATTTAAGTATTATTAGTAACATAAAAGCGGGAAATAGGGAACACTTAAAATTAAAAATTAGAGAATTAGTTATATGGTGCAAATATAAACTGATAAAGAATAGATATTAAACAGGAAGTACTAATTTTTTGTAGAATCAGAAATGTAAATATTTTTCTGCTGAAATTCACATTTTTAGTGAAAGATTTAATTTAATTTAGTATGAATGAATGAACAAAACCACAATATTTTTACCAATGAAAAACGGTTTATTAAAATTTTTCATCAAATATATTTCACAAGGATGTTGCCAACCGCTGCAAAATATACTACGTCACAATGTTGTAATCTGATTTATTTTTACGTCTACAAATACGCAACAGTTTCAGAGACTAATAATAATTATGTATGCAACTACAATACATATCTGGTATGGCGCTTCAATGTAGGCAACATTATGTTTCCATATCTTGAACGGAGTGTATTAATTTTCCAGGATGTTTTTAACACCCAAGTGGAAATGGCGTGATATTTAGCCATGCCTTTTTGTCTGTTCGTCCATTTGGTTACATGAGAAGTTTCTTTGATTTTTAGTACCTCCCAAAAAAGGGTTCCTAAAAATTTAAGGAAGTTATAATTTGATAACCTCTCTCCCATTTGTTGTCTTTTGCTATGCGTGCAAAAAAAATTTGATAAAAACTTAATTGCCTTCAATATCAAATGCTTTTGACTTGCATTTAATATGACGCCGCTTTTTTTTTAACTAAATTTTTATTTATTAATTTCTTCCATTTCTTAAATTAATATATATTTTGTTAGTCGTTATTTAGAGAGCGACTGAAAAGAATAATATGTTTAAAAGGAAATATCGGGACGACAACAAAAACACTATACTAAAACCTGCTTCCTAAAATTAAAAAAGGCATTTATTACAATTTATGTTAGTTATATAACAATTTTGTGGATTAAGTAATACCGAAATATAGTCATCAGAAACATAAAGCCCTGACGAATAAACTTGAAGACTAGCTTTGGCCGCAGGAAAAACGATTAAGGCAGCAATGGAGACATTCACGAAAATGTGACAGTGGGGTCATATATTTCCAACTTTAAGACAACACTAAAGGTAAGCCATAAAATACTGTAGAACAAACTGCAATCCACTGCAAGTACAAAATACTAGAAAGCACAGCTTAACACTCTTGCTTTTTGTGTTCTTTTTGTGCCTCAGAACAATTAATGTGTGGCTCGAGTAACGACCAAATGATTCCTACCGTTGCAGTTGGTCGCGGAAAAAGTAGTCATAAGCCACGAATTCAATACTCACCTGTTGAAATTACCAACTACCTTTACATGCTTTTTTGTTGTTGTGCGTTTTACAATTCTGCGCAGTTGGTAAGCAAAGGCTTAGCGCATTCACATAAGTATGGACCGGTTTATATACATACGCACATTTTTTTTAGCTTGGCTAACATTGTGTTGTTGGTTGATTTGCCTACTTGTTGCTTCAGGTGTTCGCAATCATTATAAAATTGTCAAGAATTGATTTAAGAAGGAATGGAAAAAACGGCGGGTTATCACACAAGCTCTTTTCAAGGGATTACGCGGGTTTTTGAAGTTAACATCCGCTTATATTCTTAAAGTAATGAATTACTTTTTCGTAAGAAAATAAAGAGACTGGAAATTAAATTAAATTGTAAAATAAATAAATAAAATATTAATAAATAATAATAAAAATATAATTTGTTATTTGTAATTTATAAGAATTAAATGTAATGATAGAACTGATTGTAATCACAATATCGATCAGTTGTTTATCTGATTATTTTTATTATTATTTATTTATTATTACCCCCATTTCATCATAATATACTGTATTAAATATAGTTAATTCTGTTAATTTAATTTACCTTATTTTCCTACGATTATACGAACCACCATCAGAAATTCTGCCTAATCCCCAGAAATTTCATTCTAACGAATTATGCGAATTTGTGAGTGCGCTTATTGCGAAGATACATAGTCTGTAAATGATCGGAGCGACAACGCATTTGCATATTTTGTTTGCGATTCTAAGCACTATTTGCTGATAAGCGTCCTTCACACACGCGCATCCGTACATACACATACATTTATACATGCCCAGCTGGTATTCACTGCTGATCGCCATCGCTACTACGCGTCTTCCTCCATGTTCTAAGCGTATCGAAAGCCAAACAATTTATTTTAAGTGTAAAATATGTTGCCATCACAAATTGCCGGCAGCGATTGCGTAGCTTCCAACAGTTTGTATTATTTCTGTTGGACTTTCACGTACAAATGAGTGCTTGGCCTCTACTCTTTACTGCTCTCTTGCCTATTTTTTGAAGTCCTTGTCGTATTTTTTGTTGTGATCTCGGTTGAGAGTAGTGCGCTTGCGTTCATTTGCATAGACATTAATATCAAAAGGTGTTTTTATTTTGTCTCAAATTTGTAAAAACATGCCCGGACTGCCAAGTGGCAAGCGAAAATGGCTGGTCACCAGCTGTGAATATAGTTGAGACAGGTGACAATGTTGTATGATAAAAAGTTTTTATAGCGATCAAATGTAATTGATATTCAGGAATTGTATATTTAGTGCAAAATGAGGAAGTGAGAGTTTCAAACAAATTTCTACCAATGGGCCATATAATGGAGGCAAATAAAGTCATACCGGAAAAAAAAGCTTCAAATTTAGTAGTAAATTATATATATATAAATTATTAGATTTTCTTTCCAAAAAATTTTATTGTTAGCTTAAGGAACCAGCAGTTGGGTGAGTTGATTTAAAATCAGAAATGAAAGCAATATTTCTCTTTAGTTAAGTAATTATATTTAGTAGAAAGCTATACGAAAATTTAAGCTACATTAAAAAGGTATACAATTGTTGCTTTCAATTGCAGGTATTTGACTAAATTATAGCTTAGCGCTAAAGTTACAGTAGCCCACCACTGCTGGGCAATAACACAAACAACATGCTGCTTATTTCGTATGAATTAAGCAAGAAAGGCCATTAAAGTGGGCTTGGGTCAGAGTGAGGCACATGCACTTACAGTAAATGCTTAAGTTAGTAATTAGAATCAATAAACGGAAATACTTACTTCAAATGGTTTTGAACCGCGCGGGAGTATTTGCGCGCTGTGCTACGAAGAAAGAATTTTCCGGTTAAAAGAAAAGCGAAGTTTTTGATGAAATTAATAATTTTGATGTTAAAAATTCTGTGAGAGCTTATAAATAAGATGACTAATTAAATTATGGAACTCAATTATTCAGGAATAGTTTATATGTAATACTATAATTTCAAAATAAAAGAACCGAAATTTAAAAAAAAAAAAAAAAAGTACAATAAAAATCTTCTACAATATATTTTTTTGAACAAACGATTACTTACGAAACTTACAATCCACCCTCACATATCAGCTCACCTCGCACTACTCAATGCAACGTTGTTGCTCTTAGACAATTGCCGCGCCTTTGCAAGCCACTACACCACGGCCTGTACGCTCAGCAGAGCGCTGTTGCTTCTTCATTTAACAGCCACTTACGTGCATCGATATAATCTCAACTTCAGCCGGTTCCTATGTTTCTAAATGGGCTTTTTTTTATTTTAAATGTTTTTTGTCGTTATTTTTGCATGCATTGTTGTTATTGGTGTTACTAGTGCACTCATGTCAATTAAATAATTTTAATTGCCTTTGCGTGTTTTTGGAGTACATCGAAGACAACTAGGATGCGCCATTGTGTTTGCGAATGCTTGCGCAATGCCACGAACATGACCAGTAGCGACGAGTGGTGTTGTTGGACTATGTTGCTTTGGCATGCGCTGACGCTGACATCTATCATGTAATTGCATTTAATGCACGACAATAACTACTTTGCGGACGAGTTGATTTTTACAAACAAACAGGGTTATACAGATTTTCCAGAATATAAATTTTTTTTGCCGGGAGAAAAAAATTGGGAATTCAAAACGGACGGATGGTGATTTTTTGTGGATCATTGCCTCGCATTATATACTATATTTTCTTGTAACAAAAAAAAAAAAAAGAAAACAACTCTATGGTCTGTTGCTATGAAATGCAAATGAGTTACCAAAATATCTTGAGTTAGTCTACAAAAGACTCGAGACCTATTTCTAGCTCTCGAGTGTTAACTCCTGGATTTTAACACAGCTTCACTCAACTTTCCGATATCATTGTTAAAAAATATGGAGGAGCAGATCGCATGAGCGACATTTTCAAATATTTTCTTTTCTCAAATTTGTTGAGAATAAACATTTAGTTTAATATAAATGTTTAAAAATATCGCTGAATATCTCAAGTTGTTTAAACAATTGAATTAACTATTAATTACATCACGAATTAAATAAAATGAGTAAATGTTATACTGAGTTACGGATCGTATCAGACTCGTACCAAAAGACCTAAATTATCTGCAAAAATAACATCGCAACATTCAGCAAACACATCTTTACTGATGATGAGCCGCGTTTGCTCCAAATTGAACACTGTGTGCCCTCATCAAGCGCTAGCTTTGCCGCCAGGATCTGAATACGTGTGAAACTTCAGTGCCTTTCTGTAAAGTTGTTGCTTCGGCAGCAAGCCAAATGCACTGAGCAGTGCTCGCTGAGGGACATAAGTAATGTATTAGCCTAGAAAATTTAAGTACAATAATCAGTTTAATAACACGAAGGCTGTCAGGAGTAACAAATATGCGAAGAATGACTATAAATAGAAATTAAAAACAAAATCCATTTTCAGCTTGACAGAAACACAGCGGAGCATACGACGGCGTATGCGTGAGCAGGATGCAACTCTGTGCCCAGTGATGTATTTAATGCGTGATACATTTTTCATGTTGCATGCGATTGTTGCACAGCTTTTCGTACAACTTTTTGGATGTTTTCCAACTTTCAGTATTTTTTTTTGTTTTTGCGTTAGTATTTTGTTGCTTTCCACTTTATACTTCACTATTTATATTAGCTTGCGAACGTATTTCACACCTATTTTTTATTAACTCAACAAATCAACAGGAACGTCTTCACCACCAGACAACATTTTGTTATTGTTGAACTGATTTTTCTTTTCATGTGTTATTTAGAAAGCATTGGCGTTGGTGTATGCGATGAGCGACGTTTGATTTTTTAGTTGTTTATTGAACCCTTCATGCTTCATGTTCGACTTTAATCACGTGTGGAATACAATACTCGCGACAGACTGCAAACGACATCTGTCAAATATTAAAATACACACGTTCTTATGGACGGACATATTTTGGCAGCTGCACGACTACACGACTGCAGGCCGACAGTTGTCGTTCTCGCTAACTTCAATTYKATCCTATATTTGCCAACGACAGTAGGACGACAGTAGAGTTGACAGTAGAATGGAAGATAGAGAGATGAGCTAGAGTGATGATGCCACTAATATGTAAAATGTATAATTACTCAAAGCTCTAACAAACCTAACGTTATTTTACAGATAAAAGCCTAAAATAGCTCTGTTACATCATTTATAATAACAATTGATAATTTAAAACAAATAAATTTACCTATTTACTTATTTTTTGCTTAAAAATTTCACTTTTAACAAAATATTTAAATTAAAAATGGACAACTGCGTTGTTTTGTGTAAATGCCGGCCATTGTTATGTTACTGCCCTCTCATAAACGTTCATGTAGTAGGATTTTAACGCCATTTTCAGTTCACTGTCGTGCTGCTGCAGTCTGTCGCGAGCATTGTGTTCCGCACATGAGTGATGCTTACTCCTCCATATACACTAAACACCCACACCAATAAAATTTTGTAGCTTGCTTTTGTTTTATTGTGTGCGTGCAACTGCTTTTCCGTTTACTTAACGGTGATAATAATGGAGGCAAATGACAGGCGAAACCCATCAATTTTCAGCAGGAAAGCATGCAAATGCCAATGGGTAAAGAAATCGATAAATCGAATAGTTGCAAATGTATGTGAGCAGCAAATGCGCGGTTATCTGAGAGTTGGAAATTTGGTGCAGTTTTGTATTTTTCAATTTCTTCTTTTCATTTTCCTGCTTTCACTTTATGACGAAATAATTTGCATATTGATTATCCGCAAAACGAAAATGAAATTCACTAAATACGCCAAAAGAGGGAAACAATAATGGAAAATTTGCACATAATTTCTTACTTTGTACGAGGTAGGCGAACACACGACCGTTTTGCATAATATTTGCATTTTATCCTCAAGCCAGCCACAAACATCAAACGCCAGTGAAAGTAACGGTGTGAATTACGCATATCTTGGCTTTCAGTGATTGCGGTAAATCTTTCGATTGGCTGCAAATGCACATAAATCGCACTCAGTTTTCGGCTTTTAACGTATCGAAAATGGTAAGGACCGTAGGGAGATTTTAAAGGAGGCAGTAAATGAGATATTTTATGTGATGAAGTATTTACAGATTTTTATTTTGGCGGAAATTAGTTAAATTGGTTGAGGTAGGTGCTTTTAGATTTACTTTTAGAATATAATTTTTTATAAAAAAGATTACTTAATATGTGTGTAAATTACTCAACTGAACTTTTGTATTGTATAACCGTTTATTAAAACTAGTCGATTTGACTGAGGCAGAAAGTGTTGCGGTGCTTCAACCAAGTATCACTGAGAAATTAATTTAATGGAACTCCTTTAAAGTAATATTATAAACATCAAGTTGAATCTTCAGTAATCCAACGAAAACTCGACACCGTGAATTCCCAACTGTGCGCCTCCGTTAAACTTGGTTTCTTTCATGAAACTGATATTCGCAGTCCATAAAAAGTGTTCGCATCCAACTGTTTTATTAATAAAATTAATAAGCTACAAATCAGCAACCAATAAATAACCAACGGCATATTTCTCTAACATTATCTGTTAATTGAAATCAATGCGAAAGCGATGTAACACCTACGAGATTTGCTATTTCCACGCTTTTCATAATAATTTTACCGTATGTATATGTGTTGAAGTACACACACGCACTCATCCTTACAAATAATAAATTGGTTATTTGGCCGCAATTTTCTTTGTGATGCGTTGGTCGAAAAGCCTACTTGGCAAAGCGAAAGCGGTTTTGAACCCACTTTTCTGTTTTATAGTCGTGCACTCAACACACACGATTGGGCGCTTGGTGAACAAGTGAAGGGATATCCCAAGCACTGCCTGTGTACTCCCTTACCTTTATCAGCGCTATCGTTTTGATCAGCGCCACGCCAATTCGAATAGAAACTCGTACATACTCTTAGAATCGCATTCAGTTATTGTTGCTACATTCAGTTGTACTTGCTTCATGTATCGGCGACAATTCATCTAGCTAAGGAGTATGACTTCACAAACAACGTGCTTAAATACTTATTTTCCAGCATCTTTCGATAAAAGTAGAATCCTCACTTTACTGTATATTTTGCACATTGCTTCGGCTTAGCTTGTTTGCTGTTTATTGGGTAATTGGTTCGTTGCAGAATACTTACTTGTTGCAATAAAGCTTTAAAGTTCGCACTCGCAGAGTCAAAGTCAGTAGGAATTTTTCGCGAAAGTTTTCTTCTTTTTTTCCTTCTGTATGACTGTTTGATAACAACACTTTTAGTAACAATATAAATCTATAGTTTCTTTTATAGTAGGAAGTTTAGAGATAACGGGACTAATCTATCTAACTAACTCAGCTCACAAAACATCTTTCGAAAACCATAACTATTCAATGAGGAAGAAAAAGAACAGGTTTCTTTCTCCATTCGACAAGAGTTTAGAATGTATCTTTTAGCTCTAAAACCGATTATTGCTTGCTATATCCTTTGAAGTAATTTTGTTTGCATGTTACTGTTGTTGTCACTAATTCAAGGTTTTGCAGCAGGTACTCTTTGCTTTTAAAGTCCGCCTAATATTTTTTAGTGAATACGTCTTACTCGATTGACAGAAAAGTTCGTTCCCATTACTGTCAATATTATATAACCAAAAGATTCGTATTTTTACAAAGTTTCCCAAAATTACTTCAATAAGAACAGAAGCATTTCAATACTATTATTTTTCCTGGGTAAATTGTTCCTTGGTATTGTCAGCAATTTTTTTTTTTTGGCGCTCAGAATTAAGCTAGCAAGTTATATGGTAAGATGCTGGTTATCTCAGTGCTAAAGCTTAGTATATATCGATCGAGTCCTGAATACTGATAGATTGAATACCGGCAGAGGCACCCTCCCTTTCAAATTATCCGAAATTACAAACATACTCTCTTAAATAATAATAGGGAATCTAAGCAGCTCCGGCCGCTAAAGTTTTTCTTATACCAACGGTGGATATTATTTTCTTATAGTCGCCAATTGTTAACATTATTTTGAGGAAGAAAAGAAGATCTCGACTTTTTCCTCCTTAATGTCCAGCTTTTGCTTCAATCGCCTTAACGAATTTTTCGTGGAGCTTAAGGATTTATTGATCCATAGGTTTGACAATAGAAAAGACCCTTGTCGCCACTGTTCAAATTCCTCTTCTTCAACAGCAGAAGTCGAGCATTCTAAACTAATATAATAATAACCACACAAGCAAAGTAGCAGAGTCCGAAGGAAAGAGAACTTCAACTATGCTTTATGGAGGCTTTACAATTATTAAAATTAAATAAATTTGAGCTAATAAGTTTCTAAGTATTTGCAGTGTTTTATAATGCCGGAGCTTGTAAAATTTGTGGCAGCTAAATGCACCTCATGACAATTAAATATCGACTAAAAACGATATAATAGCATGTGGCATAACCGGCCAAAGGCCAACTAACAACGCAACAGCAAAGGAAGCAATTTCAAAACTAACTGCAACACATCAACCAAATTGTTATTCAGTGCCATTGCAAGTTGCAACTTCCATTTATGCGCCTCAATTGCCAACCAATCACCCAATGGGTCGATGGCGTAATTTATGTTATTTACCGTGCAACGTTATGTGTCACAGCATATAGCAATAAACACAACAATAATATACATTTATTTGCTGCAGCTCATGGCAACCTGTTGCACAACAATTGCTTTGACACAAAGTTGCGTTGGAACAACAAGCAAAGCCAAATTTGTTGCCTGCAATTAGATATTGAGTGTGTCTCTGAATGCTACCCCTTGCGCACGTGTGTGTGTGCCCGCTTTGTTTATGCGCATGTTGACCGCTTGGCAGCGCTCTTTATGAGACACACAAAGGAAGTCAAATAAATAACAATTTAAAGCGCAATATTTTCCTCGTTTCTCTCAAAAATGCTACGTATTTGTCTTGCGGCGGTGACAGTGTTTCTGTGATTGGTATTAGACCGAAACAAAATAAAGTGCGGTGTCGACCGTAGGCAACTTATACGCCAATAAAAATTTAGAGTATATAAATTGGCGTTTATAAGCGTTTAAGCGGCATTGATTTTGAAATCTAAAATATGTTTTGAGCTCAGTTGAATTTAATGTTTCCAACAAATATTTCAATTGGTAGAGTCAATGAATTATATGCTGCTCTTATATGTGCGAGAAACTTTATGTCTCACTTGTGTTTCGTGATAAAAATTATGTTTAATGAAATATGAATTTATAATTAAATATGATCTTCAGACAGCAAATACTTTTGGTAGAAATTTAAGATCCAGCTGAAAGTCTGCCTCTCTTTTCATTATTGGAAGCCAATTCATTTTTCCACTAGAAAATATTCACATCCCCGTCAAAAGCAGCTCTAATAAAAATATTAATAGCTGAGCATCCTAAAAGACTGACTTTTCCTATGCATATAAGGAATTTTCTTAATGACTTCTAACTGGATAATATGTAATAATCATAATTTTTCAATGATCTAACACAACCACTACCGTTTGACTAATTGTTAGAGTGATTAAGTTCTTTCCACATTTCCGAACTTAAAGCCCTTGGGTACTTACTTTCACTCTCTGGGCGATTACAGGATGCACAAAAGTCAAAATAAAATATAAAGATTAGATAGGAACGCCTTCTCAATTATGAACAAAAAAAAAAAATATTATTATGAGTAGGAGAGTGAAAGCTATATAGTACTTAATTCGAGTTTCTGAACGGTTCAACAGATCAAATAAGGTACTTTAAAGAATACATATGTCATAATATAGATCTTAACATGTACAATACAAACAGTGAGTGAAGCTGCACCTACTTAGTTGCGGTCCATGCCTACATTTTGACGCCTATTCAAGAAAACACAGAAGAGCCACTTAAAGAGCAATAGACAAAAACAAATTTAATATAAACTCAACTGAAATTTCATTTGGTCTAACTTTGTAATTAATCCACAACTACTTTGTCTTAAATTTTGAATGCTCTCTATCAGCTGTTGAGCTCTTTTCAGTTATTTACCCAATGAAACTATCTTAAATGACCAATGTCAAAAGTATTGCGCATCACAACAATATGAGAAGATCACATCATCAATATAAAGACATTCACACGCACAGAAACAAACACACAATGGGCACAAGATTAGTGTTCTAAATTTTTCACTCTGACGCAATACTCAAAATGACAACAAAGTTGTAAATCTTCAAATGACTTATACAACTAAAAGGTCTTTCAGCCATCACTCTGACAAAAGACGTCGGCCACCAGCGTTCTACCATCACATTTACGCCACTTCTCTATTGGTTTGAATGCATGAAAAAAAAAAAATCACGAAAAAATATCGATAAACCTTCAAAAAAATTCATATCTGCGATTATTTGCAGGCTGTGCAGTCGTCGATAGCCACTCAGTTTCAGTGCAACGTGCATTTTATTCATAAATTATTCATGTCTATCGAAAAAGCAATACTCGTACTCAAGAACGTTACAAATACATGAAAATGCGTGGAGAAAAATTTTCAAATCCAAAGAACCAAATAAGGTATGAAACTAAATTGACTGGCCGCTGCTATCTTCGTCGAGGTTTCATAATTATTACTATCAAGTTCTACAACCCCAGTTCAAGATGTGGTCAAGGGTACAACTCGGGTTCAGCCACAATCAGAACATATTATATATTCCTTCAACAATTTGTAAATTTTATAATTTTCTAAGAAATTCTATAAAAATTCATGCAACTTGTGAACTTTAATTGAGTAATATCTTTTCAAACAGATTATCTTAGTTTTGGGAAAATGTTTCTTTTTTATAAAAGTTATTCTTTCTTCTCCATTCTCTTTCCAGAACATTTTTTCTCGCAAGAAATCTTCACCAAATCACCTCTGTAATCGCTCCTACTAAAACATTTTAAAAACTTGTATTTGTAGAAATACCAAACAATGGCTTAAACGCAACACCTGCACATTTCTCAAGTCAATAAATGCAATTAGCAAAAATTCGTTTGTTATGTCTTGCCGCGTTGCATGTTGTTATACAACATATCAAGGCGTTGCTTGCAGCATGCTTTTCTGCCAATATGCTCTACGCGCTAGAAACATGTAAGTTTTTTGTTTTTACATTGGGGACAAAAAATTCTAGCAAGCTTCCGCATATGTTTACGGAGTTTCACTTTTGTTATACCCTGAACAGGATATATCAAGTTTTCAACAAAACCTCTTACTCACGGAGGTAAACGTTGGAAATTTTAAAAAGTTTATTTATAAATTGGGTGACGAAATGGGTCCATATAGCTAATTTTGTCTGCCGAGAACCTCGTGCTTTGAGCTTTTAATTCTACAATTTTCACACGTATTTTTCTCTTCAAAAATCTACTTATTTGTCGGAATCGTCGTTTTTGGATCACTGTATCATAAAGCTGAGTTACAGATTGAATGAATTAATTCCTTTGTATTTGACACAGTATCCCTACGAAACTTGGTCTGATTTGCTTTCTAAGACGTTGCTATAATATCTGACGATTTTTTTTTTTCAGATTGGACCACTAGATCATGTAGCTATCATACACACTGATCGATCAAAAAAAATGTCTGGTGCTTCGTTACTTGTGAAGGGTATTCCAGCTTCGGCACAACCGAAGTTAGCATTTTTTTCTTATTTTGGTTATGTTTGGTGTTAGTTACCTGCATACAAGTAGGCTTTCAGAAAGGTTTATCACGCAGGAAAGCATTTGAGGTGCAGCAATTACAGAGGCTTTTTATTTTCGTTCAAGTGTTTCAAAATTATATTTATGTTTATGCATGTTTTGTTAAAAAATCTTAAGATGTTGCATTAATGAAACTGCCTGTTTTGAGTTTTCAAATATACTAAATATATTAATCAAATTATAAATTCTCCTTGGGAGCACAATACCAGCCAACTCTAACCTATAGTTGTGCGAAAACTGTCTTCATTCACTCTAATTGGCCGTTATCTGTGCATTGCTGGTATTGCATGTTTAACTAAAACACACACATAATTTAAGACACACACATAAAAGCACTTGCAACCCAACTTAAAAATGAACACTTGATGGCTTTATCTTCGTGTAAGCAATTTTTCATTATGACTGTCATAGTTTTATAAAGACTTATGATTTATGCGGGCATTACGTGTCAGCATGTTGCCGCAGACATTAAAACTTGCAAAAAGTTAACTTTAATGTAGACTTTTGTATATATGTAAATATTCATACAATTTATTATTTCATTGATTTACTAACAAACTTGCAACAGCGACACATTTTCTTCTCAATGCTAGACGAGCTCAGCAAATAAAAATGTTCACGTGTTTTTATTGTAAGTATGCAGAAATATTTCTCGAAATTAATCCATTTTGGTGCGTGACGCAAATGTCCACTGTGATAACCGCCGCTACTGCTGCTTGATACTCGACACTCGGCAGGTGACAGCTCAGGCATGCATATTTTCCAAATTGAAATCACTTTACACTGACCGCACTGCTGATCTCCGCTTGTTGTGTTGCACTAATGAGCTGTTTGTTTATATTCGTGAAAATATGCACTAATTAGTGTCAAGCGCATTTTGCATACTTGCACTCAATGACATAAGTAAATCAGCGCATAATTTTGCGAAATGAAGTGCAGTTATGCGGCGAGACCTGCCTTAAAATGAGCATAAGTACATATTTAGTGATTTTGAAAATTTAAGCCCTTAATTAACTAAATCTATTAATTTAATTTGATACTTCATTTCGATTTTTCCATTTGAAATTTCAGTTGATGTCCAAAAAATTCTATTAAAACAAGAAAAAAGTTAACCTTCACAGGTGCATTTCTTTTAGCAATAGTTTACCGATGTGAACAATTTCTTCGGAGTTTACATTTTTGTCTTAGAAAATAACATGTGCCAACTTTTGTGAAGATACATTGTCAAATGTGAAAGTTTTACATACAAAAACTTGATTCCATTGGTCCAGCTTGTATAGCAGCTATATGTTATAGTGCTATCATATCGGCAATTCTGACAAATGAGCAGTTTCTTGAAGAGGAAATGACGTTTACGAAATTTCGAAACGATATCTTAAAAACTGAGGGACAAGTTCGTATATATACAGACACACGTCTACGACGCTTCCTTCTGGGTGTCACAAACTTCGTGACAAACTTAATATACCCTATTCAGGGTATAAACATTTTCAGAATGAGGGAACTAAGCACGGATTGTGATAGTTTACTAATAGCAACATTGGAGAATATGGCAAAATTTGTCAATATCCATCTATATATTATTCCGAAAGTCTTACAACTATGAATATGAGAAATCACACTTTAAATTTTTGCGCGTCAAGCGCTGATATAACGGCCACAATATGTTAAAAGACGTTAGCCTTAAGCACTTCAAGCGAGACTATCAAGCCATATTTATAGCGCAAAAGACTAACTAATAATGTTTGTTGTTATACCCTTAAATCCAACGCAGTGCATTTTCAAAGTCTGAAAATACTCTTGTACAACTCTGGTGGTATTCTAAGCGTGATTTCCATGAAACTTAGATCAATAAAGAAAAATAGTAGTTTAGCTTAGTTTATTTTATTTTTGGTAATAAATGTTATTATACGCGTTAATTTTATTTTAGTTCTGTGAGCCTTGGCTAAACTGTTTTTATGGAACCTCCGTCCAATTTCATACAAATACGTTCTCACACATCTGTGTTGGCTTTCGCCTGCAAATTATAATCCTTGGACAAAGCTGTGGACGAAATTTATTACTCTACCAATAAAAGTGCCTGTAAATTAACAATATTTTGCTATGTGTGTGCCCGGCAATAGCTCGCTTAGCTAAGTGCAGAGGCTATAAAATGCTTAAGCATTATATTTATTGGCGGCAAGACAGAATTTTATAGTACACATGTTATTTCCCTAGGATTCCAAGGAACTTATTTTTGCTTGGTTTCTATAATATAGTATAAGCTTAGGTTTTGCAAAAGAGAAGGAATGCAAAAAGAAAATTGTTTGCAAGATTTTTATATATATTATAATATAATAATAGTAATACGTTGCTTAATTACCAGAATATATGTCGTGAAAATATAATATTCTCTGTTGAAGAATAGAAGGCCCTGATTGTAGTTACTAGCTTATGGTTAATTTCTTTTAAACAGATGTTATATGAATTATTATTAAAAATAATAAAATTTGTGCACATAATTTACAACAGTAACATTTAACGAGCCAATAAGTATTTATTGTAAGTAGCTCTAGCTATTAAATATCATAGAGGCTACTAATAAAGCGAGTCAATGGTTGAATTATTAAAATTTGAACAAAACCACAAATATAATGAATTAAAAATTAAGTAATAATAAATTTATTTTGTTTCTGCTGGATATCACGTAGATCAATAAATTCAAAGTGCATTTATTGCAACGACTTTTGATTGTTCATTTGTCACTCGTTGTTGTACACAAATATTTAACATAGAAGCAAATTAGCTGACATAAATAAGACAACTTTAAACACCCCTGAAAAAATGTCTACATAAATCATATGTGTTTATTCATATAAATATTTTGGGAAACAAATTAAAAAGACTTGTATATCAAGTTACCAGAAATGAATTAGTCAACGATTGGCAACGAGGTGCCAAGTGATTTTGGCAGTTGTGAAATAGGTGGTTATATATTATATATACTTATACATACGTACTCGTATATATATTTCTATCGACATACATTTTTCATTCCTGTTTCTTGTCAACAACTTTTGTATGATATATGTTTATAAACTCTCAGAATAGCATCAAATTTCAAAGGTGTGGAAATATCATAATAACTGGTAATACATAAAATGTAAAATTTTAAATTTGTTAGCGAGTTATACTAGTTTTGTTAATTATTTAATTAAATGCAAACAAGAGTAAGAAATATAAAAATGTTACTTCAGGTCAGAAATTTTAACAAATGGGCCTTAAAGCTTTAAAGAAAAAAACGTTGACATCCTTCACAAAATCAAAACATTCCACAGTAGAACCAATTGACTTTGAGCGTTCAGTGTGTATGGTAACTATACGCTGTAGTGACTCGATCTCAACAATTCCGGCGGAGATTGCATCTTTACTTCGACAATACACCATGCCATTTGAGAAGATATTTGTTTTTCCGTAGAATCCTTTGATTCCAATCATTCAGTTTGCTATGTACTACTTGTATAGTAGTTCCAACAATTAAGCAGTTTCTTTGCAAGAAAAGTACGCTTGAAATTTTTCAGATTGACATTTCAATACGTCAAGCTGTTCATCTACATACATATTTTATAAGGTTACTGACGTTTCCATCTGGCACAAGCTTCATGATAAACTCAATATGTTACATCTTTGTAAGCGGTATAAATGGCTCATTTCATATTTAAGTATTTTTCATATGAAAGTTCCGGTATTCGAAAATTTGAAAAAAGCTCATTCCATGAGTTCACGCTTTTCGACTCATTTAAATACAATTGTATTTTCAACTATTCTATTTTAATGTGTATAAATTAGCAGGTAGTAGGTAAGCATTTGAAAGGAAATGTAGATTAATATTTAACAAAATTCGCACCTACCAACAGTTGAAACTCGTTTGCAATTTAAACTGCCAAAGTATGATATTGGACGAAGCCTGAAATAATTTGACCGTACAGTTTTCACTTTTTACTTAATGGCGTTTGTTCCACGTGGGTAGAGTGAAGAGCGACAAAAAGTTGGAAGAGAGTTAAACTTCGAATAGTATTTAGTCCCTTAAAATCAAATATAATACCTCAGACAGTATATCTGTTCATATAACAATAACCAAATGAGTAGCAGATCCTCCGCAGTTCGAAGGCAAATCCGTAATTTGAAGGGAAAATAAGGAAGAAATCAACACATAAGCAACATATAAAAATGGAAACTTAATTTTTTGGACACCATCGGAAGTAAAAGGGTTCTAATGAATGCATGCTGAAGCTGTGTGCCGATCGGTATCAGCGCAAAAATCGCGTGAAAAATGTTGTAGCTGTCAAAAGTTTGCGAAAAATAGTTACTTTCTTTCTATGTATTTATTAGTGTACTATACCAGAATTAATGAACGAAGCAGTGGTTAAATAACGGTAAAAATGCCGGAAAAGTAACAAGGAAAAGCACGCGCGCGCTAGAATTTGAAAGGAAATGAGGCAAGAATGTGGCTAGAACCACAAGCCAAGTTGAGCCATTCAACGACGCAACTCGAACTCAATCTAGCTACAGCCCAATTTTGCAACAGTAAACTACGTTAACCTTTTATCTACTTTGTTGCAATTGTATATAATTTT
Organism: Bactrocera latifrons; assembly: GCF_001853355.1. Taxonomy (NCBI): domain Eukaryota; kingdom Metazoa; phylum Arthropoda; class Insecta; order Diptera; family Tephritidae; genus Bactrocera; species Bactrocera latifrons. The sequence goes on along the minus strand of NW_017537096.1, from coordinate 86,523 downwards.
ATACAGTTAGCGGCAGGCGAGACGCGCCTTCGCTGCACCTGAAGGAGTTTAAAAGCAATTCATCATAGTTGCTGTCGAGGCTACCGCATTTGCTTCCCGGAATGAAGTCATCAAAGGCATTTTAGGCTTGCGCTTTTGTTGCAGCAGATAGAGCGATAGCGACAGAACTGAATTATAAATTATTATTGCAATTTATTTGAGCGAAAATTGTTGCAGATCTGAGAGCACACACTTACAAAGTACCTTTTTTGAAGTTTTTAAGATAATGGCAATGGACTGCCGTTCAGTTAGTTAGCTGACTGAATTTTTATTTTAGCAATCCTTACTGTGTAGTTAATGGTCATATAAAATAAGCAACCAAGTGACGGAAGCCAAGATAAAATTGCCACATAGTGAAAAAGTGTTCTAAGCACTACTCTTTTCACAACAGCTTAATTATTTTATTGCATGGAAAGAGTTTTGCGGAATGTTACTTTGAAAAAAGATGACTGACAGCACTCGGGCTTGTCAGGAGTAATAAGTGAATGCTACGATAAAAGTGGCATGCCACTTAAAAATTACACACAATGTAAAAGACAGTACAACTGACACAAACTCTTTAGAGGCTCTCCTGAGACATTCACTGCCAAAGCCACTGATGCGACATTAACCCTGCGGCAACGTTTCGGCAAATGTGTTTTTAATTACACTTCCATTCGAAGGATTGCGGAATTTATTGAGGCAATAATCATCTCAATCATCATTCACTGATGCGCTTGAAAGATTGGCACTTCAGCTGTCCTAGTATTATAAGTGATTTTAATATGCACTTTTGCTTGATGACAGCTTTTATCATTTATAAATGGTAATTTAAAATTACCCGACACCTGACAAGATGCTGAGCACAATTTTAACGGCAAGCTTGAGTTTAATCTTTCGCGGTTATTGAAAACTGTCAGTATAGGGTTTTTAAGACTCATTGAATTTTACTTGATATTAACGCGTTTAAAATGATCACTTGTTCCAGAAAGGCATTAAATACTATTACGTAACCAAAGCCATTTCAAAAAATAAGTATATCAAAAACGGCCTGCACTTAACCAGGGAACCCATAGTCACGAAACAATTATAAAGCGCGCTAAAATCAGGGACAATTTAAACACTTAGAGCTGGTTAATTAGCAAATAGTTATTCAAATTGCCGACACTGAATTTAAGGGCTTGTAGATAAGCCACAAGTCGTTTTGATGAGTTTTTATTACTTACCACTAAAAGCAGCAATAGGAGTATCTCTCAGCGACAACCACACCCGCTCGTAATGAAGACAAAAAAATGTGTATAAAATCGCCCTGTTGCCGTGACCAGCAGACAGCTGTGGCTGCTTCCTTCTATCGACTGCACATATTTCACTGTCAATTTCGTTGCGATGGCCTAGGATGAAAATCAAACCATATAATTAAAGGTGTAAATTTGTATCGCCAGACTTGGTGGTTTCCAGAACAAGGTAGCAATTTCATTCGGGGAGTCAGAATAGATCTGCGATGGCAGCGTGAATTACAACAAACTTTTTTATATATAGATATGTTTGTATGTCTTTTTTTCATTTTAATGGATCTTCAATAATACTATAGATAATGTTTCACACATATTTTTTGAAAATTAGAAGCCAAAAGCCTCCATAAAATACTTGTGGACCAAAACTTTTCGCCTAGCGTAAATAATAAAGCTTGACAAATTAGTATGCAAAAGACTTTAAAGCGATTAAGTCAACAGACTTTGAGAAAATATGCATATGAAAAAATATTTTACATGCTTTTCAACAAGCAGCGCCGCAGATGGCAAGTGTTACTCTCAGCAACATTTTAGCTTGAGCATGTTCTCCAACGCCCCTTTTGACTTCACATCAGCATGGTACGCTGAATGTCTTATGTGTTAAAATTTAGCCGCGACTTGATTTATATTCTACATGACACCCGCTGCTCGAGCCACGAGCATTGAACGGCCAACGGCTGCTGGCTGCTTCCTTAATCAGCTTTGTTAAAAACTTCCTCTTTCTTGGCAGCGTCCACACACACCTGTACACATAGAGCAATATAGAGATGTACGAGTAGGCAACAAAAAGTGCACTCAAGTATTATAATCGGTGATTGTTTTCTTGCCACCTTGCTTAGTTAGCAACCACATTGTCAACATAGTTGCCGCACAGCATTTATAGCTATTTAAAATGCAAATTGAAGATCAGAACTCTAATGTGGCACAATCACTTAGAGTAACATATATCAGTTGTGCATGGTAAGTCACACACATGTCACATGTGCCAATCGCTGCCACATCCAGCACTACCAAGGAGACGAGCTAAAAGTTCCTCCACCGCATAAGCTCCTATTTCCTGCGATCTCTTTTGAATATGTGTGTGCAATCTATCTTCTATGCAAATGCCACTTCCCGTTCGCTCACCTGGGTGAAAAAATTTTAAACAAAGCTGCCACCTTACAGAACTCTGTGGTACTAAGCGCAAAGTACTGATGTGTATGTGTGTTGTTGTCAGGTGAAAGTTAAGTAAGTGTCGGTGGTTTTGTGTTTAGCCGTTTTTTGTATGAAAATTTCATTTCGCTGTAAACTTAATAAATACGTGTTGACCTGTGAATAATTTGTTGCATTTGTTTGTGTTAAGGATTAAAATATTTAAGGCAAGGTCTTTCCAGTTACACTCACTTACAAATTCATACAGACTTTTTGAAACATTACACCATAATGTGACTCATAAGCAACTATCCAAGGGATATATAAATTTATTAAAATTTATCGCGATAAGTGAGCAATACCCTACTCCTTACGTGAATTCATAGCTTATGGTTATTTGCAACAATGTGAGGTGAAAATGGTCGTGGAAAATTGCCCACAAAAGCAAAAGGGAATCTTCCACTCTGAGATGATCCTCTACGGCGGAATTCTTAAAAGAATCGTATCAAAGTTAAAAAACCGATCCAAGAGAAAGCTTATGCAAGTGGTCGTATGGTAATAGGATTAAAAAATTAACTTTAAAATTACAACAAGTTATCGAACAAAAAGAGATATATTTGACCTTAATCGAATCACGCTAACTGAGATGAAAAAACTTAACATATTTCCCATTGGAAAGCTGAGAAAAGAGCGTATACTTTTAATAATTTTTAAAATGAAATTTTTTTCCTTATATGCAAATGTTGAAGGGTATTTTTTAAAATTAATTACTACGAAATAAAAAAGCATAAAGAAGTAGACAGACCAAGGAAATTAAGCGTAGTTAAGAGTGTCCAAAGTGTATCTAGGCGCAGCAAAAAATTTTCGACAGACTCTTCACTAGCGAGGAAAACCAATTCTGTAAACCTCAAAAGCAAAACCAGAACCCGGTACTTTCATTTACATTGATATATTTGTGTGTATCAGAACAGGAAAGTGGTGCAACAAATGGCTGCATAAGTACGAAAATTGGTTCGTAAATAGCGACAACTAATTTGCTAACTCGGCGAAGCAGAAGCGGCGCTGCCATCGTAACACCGACGCCTCTTTATGTATTAATTAGATGAGACTGCTACAAGAAGAATATTGCAACAATACCAAGCAATTATTGCTCGTATCTGCACATAAAAGTTATTTAGACTATTTGAGTGAACTAAGTACACAAAACAGTTGTATTAAAGGGGTAATAGGTAGATCAAGTAGTGGCATCCGATAACAATGTTTGGTACTTTTATTCATTTCGGAACCCTGTCTATTGTAAGAAATGCTTGATCCCTATAGACTTCGCCTTTAACCACCATAGTTATTGCCTACAAAGATAACATTTTTAAAATCCTTTTAATAGTATTTCGAACACAGATTTATTGTAATTTTAAAATTTTATCTGAGACAATAAAATGTTTCTGTAAAAAACTATTTTTGAATAAATTATACTTTTGTGATACTTTTCTACATAAGTATAGGATAAATTTCCTATCTTTTTACATATAATCGATATCCACTATCTACAATTAATATCATATTATATTATATATCTAAAATCATATTTTCGTTTGCTATCATAACTGAACACCGTAATGGTGCGGCGCAAGCGCATCTTCACTGAACAACGATCAGTTAAGGTAAATTGAAAATTAATTGGATAAACTCGGCTGATGTTGGCAAGTATCATCCCTGTACATTGAACGCCATGGACACGATTATTAACCATGCGGTGGCTGTGCCATCCTTAGTTTCCTTCTCTTGTGTAATAAGGCTGAATAGAGAATTTTTGGGAAGTCAGACAGTATATCAGAGTCAAGTGAGAAAAACAATAAACAAAATTCCTTGGACATAGAATGTGAAAAGAGCTTTTTTCCCTCCCCAAACAGTGTCTCTTTAAATTTTCTGAATAAATGTAAACATTGATTTGATATATTTAAAAACAATTATGGTTAGATTTAATTGGGATCACTTAATTGCTGGTATAGATGATTAAAAGAACGCATTTAGTACCTTAGTCTAATTATAAGTGGATATTAATGAGTAACAGTCAATATATTGGTCAAATTTTTTTCGTAAAAAAACTCCGTGATTTACTGATTTAAGCTGATATTATTCAGCACATATCAGAGCTTTAGCTCAGCTACTTTTTTTGCTATATTATGGATAAATAGATTAAAAATTTTGCATCAGAGAAAAAAGAAAAAACCTATGCCCTACCAGGTTTTTTTTTTATAGTACTGGGAAGCATCAAAAGCCGGAGTGTTTTTTTAACTCGCGTATAGCAATTCGAAGCTTCGATTCTACTTATCTCAAAACACAATGACATAGTTTTATCTACGCTTTCATTTTCATTTTCTCTTTCGTTATTTTAATTTTATTTACATTTTTTGGGATTACTGACCCCATTATTTGCATTTTATGAGGTCAGTAACACATTTGTTAAAAATTTGTCGAGGTCAATGGCCTCATTGTTTACATTTGGGGACAATGAACTTTTTATTACATTTACACACATTTTCGGTCACTGACACTTCTGTGTACATTACCCATTTGTTTACATTTTATGTGGTCAACAACCCTTTTGTTTACATTTGGGGTCAACAAACTTGTTATATACTGGTACATTTAGCCATGTCCACAACCTTTGATAACATTTTCCCAAATCACCAACATTTATTGACATTTACGGTCATAAATATGTAGGGTCGCTGAGCCGGTTTTTTTCTTTTTTTTTGTTGTTGTAGTACATTTTGTCGAGGTTTATGTCATCTTATTTCTTAGTTCTCGTGAGTTAGGGCAATTTTCGGCTAACATTTGTTCGATATTATCGGACTCACAAAAAGAAAAAGTGCTTTCTTGCAACATGCAGTGCGAGAAATGGATTTTGATTTGTGCCTTTACACAACTCAAGGCGAGATTTACGATCAGCCAGACAGCTAACAAGTCAACACGTAACAGGTGCGTTCACCACACAAATCCTAGGAAATATTTGCACATTAGATGACGCGGCATTAGATTGATTTCAACAGGTTGTCGTGCGCTGGATTTTCACCTTTCATCCGTAACGGATTGCATGTTATAAGGAGTGTTTGTTCTCCGCTTGTTTGCGTTGTTAGCCGACTGCCAACGCTAGGCTTTTCGCTGGCTCGTGTGGAATAAGCATTGCTGCAAATGAAGTCGTCAACCAGCTAACGGCTTTTGGCTCAGCGATTTAATTTCGCTTGTTTTTTTGCATTTTCAGCAGTTGTCAACTTGCTGCTAGTGTGTGAAGTAAGAGTCTTAATGTTAAGCAACAAGTGGAATGGAAAGCGTTCAAATGCTTCGGTATGAATCAATGGATTTGTGTCTGCTTCTGTGTGTCAAATGAGATTAAAATATAAGTTTGAATTCATATGTATGTATGTATGTATATATGTAGTATATTAACATTTTGCTAACACGCATAGGCAATTAAAATTTACGAACCGACATGTACACAAGGACAACATGCACCCAAAAAGAATTTGTAATTAAACAAGCCGAAATGGAGCGATAAGTGGATACAAAAGTACAAACAACTATATTTAAAAAACAATTTAATTTTAATTACTTGAATTAATAAATACAACCTTTTTTATAAATGTATTGAGTATCTAAATATTATTAAATATTATTTTTGGTTTTTATGAAATTTAGTACTTATGTACATACATATATAAACTAAAAATATGGATAATAAATATAAAAAATTAATTATTTTAAAAAGCAAGGATAATTTAAATATTCGATCATTTCTTTTTAATTTACATAAATACATACGTATGTATCTTAAAATAACCCTGTTTCCTCGCATTACTTTCCATTAATTGAAAAAAATAAATATGTATATCAAAATAAAATGTGCGTTAAATATTAAATAATTTTATTAAATATAAAGTACACATACTATAGATACATGTATGATCATATGTGAATATTAATATCAATCAACTATGCATGAGTGAACATGAATGCTGTTCGTTTAATTTTCCATTGAACATAACGTGAAGCTGCGGCAACATTTGTTAGAGCGTCGCTCCCGACAAAGAAACAAAAAAGCGGGTCAGTGTCACTCGGTTGTATGCACAAAGTTCAACGTTTAGTTGCTATTTTAGATAGAAATTTGATAATAAGCAAAATTTTTATTTAAGTTATTCTAAAATGTAGTAATCATAATCAGAAATTATTTAGGGGAAAAATATGCGTTGAAAATTAAACTGTTATTGTAAGTCCAATAAAAAAGCTTTGCTAAAGGCTGTCCAGGGCATTTACGAGTCGGCAAAGCATGCGAAGTCATGATACATACTAAAGGCACGAGGCACGTGTTGTAAGCTTGTGCTGAGATGACGAGTAATAGGAAAGTAAATGAAAAAGATGAGCTAGATGTGTAAGTAGGTGATGGTAGGTAGCAAAAACAATAATGCCATGAAAAGGAAGTATTGACCACTGATTTTGGAAGAAAATGTGCTTAGACGGCGATTTATAAATTAGTATAGTAAATAAAAAGAATTCAAAGAAATAATTTTGAGGCACTTAAGAGTAAAAAGAAAGAAAGAAAGTCCCATACTAATTGTTAGTATTGAGTGTTTGTCTAATTTTACTATAATTTGTTATTTCAATAATAGTTTGTGGTTTAAAATGTATAAATGTCCATTTTCATTAAATTAATTGTCTACAGCATGTTCCCGAGAAAACTGCAATACAACCATGTTCATGCATCAGCAGTCACCGCAAATTCAACCTTTCACTTTAGTAAAATTTAGTGTGTGAACTAAAGTCATTTTAGCGATTCACTTTTCATTCATGAACATCTATTTGCGCATTGATAAGTTGGCATGAGCAAAAAATTTTGCATTTTGTAGTTCATTAAAAATTCATTGAGTTTTTATTTAGCTTAAACGCATCTGAAACTACTAAAATGAGAATTTTAGAGGAGCAAAGTGGGTAGTGAATTGTAGCGTCTTGCGTTACATAGCCACAAATGTATACTATGATATCGAAGTACTTGTATGTAAAATAAAATATGCGCCAAAGTGGTGAATGTATGATTTGAGTATTTTTTGGACGAGGATTTTTCAATTTTTAGCTAACGGTAAGTGATAGCTGCTGAAAAAATGCAAAATTAATGACGATTTAAATAATAATTAAAGCCAAGTTTTTGTAAGTTTTGTAATGTAACTAAACAAAGCGTTAAAGGAAGCTGCTGCAAATTAAAATGTTTAAGCAATTTATAATTTTTTTTTACCTGTATTCGTATGTAAAAAAATTTAACATTTTAGATACAGATATGTTACAAGTAAAAGGCCAGCCGGTCAACTCTGAAATACATTTTCACATTCTTAAAAAAAAGTCAGAAATTTTGTACAAAAAAATATTTAACATAGCGAATACGCGATTTTTTAGTATATATATAATATATACATATATGCATTTAATTTTTGTGTGCACATCTTTATAGTTACATTACAGTAACTGCTTTGCGTAAAATATAAGCCAAAATTTAATAAAATTTGTGGAGTGCTCTCCTATTTTTAGCACTTGTTTAGTAGATTCTCGAAATGAGGTCTACTGGTACAATTTTCGGAATCATCTACTATGATCTACCGGCGTTGTCTGAAACTAGCAAAAAAATCCGAATCATCATCTACACCCAAGCTTGTTTGTAAAAGGGTATATGTTTTAAATTTTGTTCCGGTTTTTCGCAAAAAGATGTTTAATTTTTGTCAGAAAAAATAAGCACTAACACCTATTTCACCAGATAGTGCTACTGTAACCTTCAATGGAAATTTCAGGGGTACACATACGTGCCATAGTCTTCGAGTAACATTATTGTCCGATTGTAAGTCTATATGTCGATACTGTGAGCTGTCTATGGCGGCGCTTGTGCGAATAAGGTCGGGCGAATGTGAAAAAATCCACAACTCGCTTAAGCGAATGTGCATCGATGCAGATCTGTACATATTTGGCCATGCAAGTAATTGTTTTTTAATGCAACTGACGTCGCCTTTGGCGCGCAGATTTTAATTTGATACGAGTTCAATTGCGATTTTTCACTCATGTGTCTATGTGCGCACAAATTGTTGAAATTATTTGTCATTAAATGGCGAGATTAATTGTTCGCTGAAAGCGCAATTTGCCATTACAAGTCGAACGCTGCGGTATTTCCTTTATTTTCATATTGTTCTTGTGTATTGCATTGCAATTGCGATGTGCGAAGTCTTGAAAATAACTTTAGATAGATGAAAAGAAATTCAATTTGAATAATTGCCAAGAAATAGCTTGGAAATTAATTTCCTTGATTGAGCTAGTCATTTGAATATTAATTATTAAGAAAACACGTAAGTAATTTGTCAAAAGAATCTAAACCGAATACATATGTATATTCGAAATGTTTTATAAATCATTCCATTAAACTTCGGGAATTGATTATTATATATAGTTTCTTCTCAGGAAAATGGTTATAAATATGCAAGTATGAATATCTCTCCCAGTATCTGACTCTTAAGTATTTATTTTTCGACACATATCGGTTATTCTTTACCTTAACTATGAGATTAGAAATATTAATAAATGACTACACAACGATAACAAAACGGAACGCAATAACAAGGAATTACCATGAAGATAAATTGTAATCGAAATTTCCAATGATTTTTATTGCAACAATCCATTTACATGCAATTTACACGTACGAAGGATGAACAAGAATGAGCTGAAAGCGAAGGCGCGTCCTCAAATGTAAAATATGACGTTGAGAATAAAACAATGAGTGTATATAGAAAGTTATATTTGCTTTTATGTAATTTGAAACTAGCTGCCTTGTAGCTGTCGTGTGACCGACGCCATTGTGGCAGTAGGCGATTTCAATAGGGAACGCAACATTCCGATATCCAAAGTCGACAACGACGAATTACAAATAAGCTTTTGCATGTCAACTCTTTTATTTAAGTGTGTGGTCAAGCATATTTCCAAACAAGATTTTTAATGTAGTTGGCTCGATTAGCAATAAGTTATCATAAAAGTAACAAGTAAAGAAGGGCTAAGTTCGGGTGTCACCGAACATTTTATACTCTCGCATGATAAAGTGATAATCGAGATTTCAAGCGTGGTTGTGAACCGATTTCACCCATATCTGGTACATGTCATCAGGGTATTAAGAAAATATTATATACCGAATTTCATTGAAATCGGTCGAGTACTTCCTGAGATATGGTTTTTGGTCCATAAGTGGGCGACGCCACGCCCACTTTCAATTTAAAAAAAAAAAGCCGTAAAATTTAGTGTTTCTGACTTTTTTTTGTTAGTCGGTTAACGCACTTTTAGTGATTTTCAACATAACCTTTGTATGGGAGGTGGGTGTGGTTATATTCCGATTTCTTCCATTTTTGAACTGTATATGTATAAATATACACTTATGTCCTTTCTGCAGTCAACTGATTTCAGTGATGTTTATTTGTGACTGCTATTGCCCATTGTTATTGCTAACTGCTTATTATAATTTGTGTTGATATGTTTATGGCTTTTAGTGGTCCTTCGATTACATTGTTAAATCATTGGAATGAAGATCTGTAGTTAAGATATCATAAAATAGAATTTTGTGTTTTGCGGACATAGTTGGTAAGGTTGGATATGCCTGTTTTGTTTCTATTTTAAGAAGTATTCATTAGGACTCTTTAATTCCATTGTAGCCGGAAGAGCGTATTGAAATTTACCACGTAGTAACATCTAGAAGGGAAGGACGGATACTCTATGAAATGTATACATAAATAAGCAACGTGATGAGCTGGGTGGATTAAGCCATGCCTGTCAGTCTGCTTTCGAGGAATCGATCTGAAACTGTGCTAGCATTCATTTTTCGCCAAGAAGTTATTATAATTTTCTATCTATCAGAATAGAGTTCCTGTATGTACATTATAGTACTTTCAGCAACGCTCTGATCGCCGAATACAGTGTCTAGATCAGACTATTGCATATAGCTGTAAAGAAACAAAATCCTCAGAGTCAAGTGCTTGTATGACAACTCTTTTATTTGTGAAAGTTATTCAAACTTCAATGCTACCGAAATTAAGTCTTAGAGGTTTGATTTCTTTTGAAAATTTTTCCTTATGACAAATAGTCGTAGAAATAGTAGTATCGTGCTTGCCGGTCACAGCGAATAGCAGTTATGTTTTTTGATGGCTATTATATCAAAATCATAATTTTTCAATAGTAATCAAAACATAATAATCTGTTTGCCTAGGCAAATGTCCTTAGAAAATAAAAAAGAACAAAAAGAAGAAAGACTAAGAGCATTTTAATTAGACAATACACATATCGACAGTGATGCAAATTATCTTTGGGTATTTTGATCATTATTTGTTATAGCTCAAATCCCCTGGTGACCACAACTATTTTAGAGATAAAATTATAAACTCATGTAAAACATTTTATTTTTCCTGGTCTTTAAAACCGAACTGTTACATATAGTTAAGTGCTTATTGAACTTAGCAAAGGCTAAGTACTTAGTATTGAAACTAAAAGCATTAAAACTTTATTTATTTTAATGTTATATAGTTAAGTTTCTTTTTATTTCACACTTGTGCTAACCACTTAGGGTGTTGGCATGCTTTTGGATACTTCATTCATTTTACGCCTTTGACATCTATCGCCATTGCATTTCGTGAGCCAGCTTCAACATGCGACAAGTGTTGTCTACAGTTTACTTATATTTATTTCTGTTAATTTTTAAATAAACAAATCTACATATGTATTCTCATATATATGTACTTGCTTGTGTAGGCACTTTTTGCAATACACATGCTACATATGTAGACAACTATTTGCGGCACGTTGACAATTTCCAATGATTCAACACGCGAATTGCAAATAAAATTAACATATCGCGTGTCTAGACGCCATACTCCCAAGTACCATTATTACCACTTTTTCAAACGTTTATCATTTTGTGGAAATTACAGCACACATACATACATACACCTGTGTTAAGACCCTGTCAGCTTGGAGTGGCAGTGCAGTAAAATAAACTTTGTTTCTGGTGATGTTGGTTAATTCATTGCCGCGATTAGACATTTTGATAATTTTATATGCAAATCACTTCAGTCACTAAAACTGTAAACTCTCATACCAGCATTTGCCAAGGTGGTAAAATGGTTCTTTGAATTAGATTTAGAGATCAAGCTAAAAGCGGTTGGAGTTTTATGATTTGGTGCTAAATTCGCTTGTTTGACAGTTTTGGTTTCTATTAGGAAGTAAGAGATCTCTTCAAAAGATTTAAGCAACGAACTTGAATTTATGACACGGCATAATTACTAGGAATTAGGGTTTACATTTAAATAAAGGTGACAAAACTTCATCTCCCTATCGAATGCAAGCAACAACACCAAAACCAATAATGTGCGACTTTGTAAACATGACTGAGCAATGGAATTGTCTTTTAATGCGTTTGAGCTGCTGTCGCTTTTACTGCAGAAAGTCTAAAAGTAGGCGTGGGAAAAATGAGCATGGCACAGCACAACGTAGCGTACATAAATGGTAACAACCGGCAAAAATTCCAATTAAATCAAATATATATAGAATATAAAAGGCAATTATTTCTTCAGAACTTATTCAATACTTATACATATATCGACATGTTGGATGCTGAACCCTGTATGATAAGAATTTTTTGCATTACTGTTCCATATGAATTCGAATATTTATACTTAGTTCTATGTAAATACCTATATGTGAGTAGATAACTTTTGTACAACCAGTACAATTATTTACATATCTGATTGTGGCAAGGTATTTGGGTCAAACGTGTCATGATTTTGTTTACACTTTGTTTTGGGTAACTACTATGCAAAAATCCTGTTTCTGCCAAAAGCAAAAAAAATTTTGGTATGTAAAATATCCGGCAGTTGACTGATTAGACATTCAGTCTTTTGCGAAATCTTTGATAGCAAAGCAGTGGCAGTATGGCTGACGAAACATATTTTGGGTATGTTTAAAGAATATTATTATATATATTTCGGAATTCCTCTTTAAAGCGACATCAAATAATTTTTTCTTGCATGAATACTACTTTTGATTAGTAAGTAGTGATACATTTTTATGAAATAACGATAAGAATTATTCTCGGAATTTTCGAGATCCCGTTTTAAGTCGAAAAACAATTTCCTTCTATACTCAAAATTATATATTTTGGCTGTATTCTGATATATGTAGCATTCGCAAACATTATTGGGGCTTCCGGGCTCCTGTTTCTTTATTATGGTGTGCGGCAATTTAAGTGTTTCGTCAAGTACTAAACAATATTTTATCATTTCTTACAGATTGAATTTGTCACGTAAATGTACCTTTATATTTATATTGTATGTATGTGCATTTACGAATGAATAAATAACTGCTAACGAATTTATAGCAAATATTTCAGCAACGCACCAAAAATGCATAGCAAACTTGTCACTTTGTTATGACAAATTATTACAAACATTTCTGTAAAACAACAGCGGTGCGAACACTAAATTTTTCCGAATACGGAACCAACAGCCAGTTGCGGCAAGAGGCACTAGCGTGCTGCCAACTCATGCGGGTACACTTACGAGTAAAAACTAATTTTCTTACGACTGACATGCCAGTATGTCACATGCGCTCGCTAAACAAACTTATTTATATAGAAATATGAAATTCACATACGAAACCATTTCATATCCGCATTTGGAAAGGTTAACTCGCTGCCACAAATACATGATTGTTGTAAATTTTATTTTTACAAAAGTAATTGACATGAGTGTATGACAAATTTAGTTGCAGCATTACAAGTTATGTGCCACAATTTGTGGTAGCCGACAAAAAACTGCATTAAAGCTTTATGTGTGTGTGTGTGTGTTACATGAATTTGTCAGCCTTATCGGGCGGCCGTCGACTTTTCGTGGGAGTTTTGCGTTGATATCTAATATCTCAGCAGAGTGGCCGCTTGTTGAAGGCGTTGCAAATGGGGTGGTCGTAGCCATAACAGGCGCTATGTCAGTGTGCTCGATAAAAGAAAAGCGTTGTAAAGATATCTCACAATTTGTTAGGCATACGCATAGAGAAAATATTGTATCCACTTTTCGTTTTATAATAACTACAATTATAACCACTTCGAACTTGCCAACATATTGCTAATTTATTATTACTTTTCCAATTAAATGTGCAACAAATTGCGCTTATTTCTTGTTAAATTAATTTGCTTAGTTTTATTACCTCCACATACTTGCATGCGCTTACCTGTGTGTGTGTGCCTGAAGTTTTGTTATGGGAATTTGGTTAAATCTTTGCTGCTGATAATTTGCTGTTGCAAATCTTTTATTTACGGTGTAATTTGGATATTCTTGTTACAAATTTATACATATCGGATTGTAGATCATTAATTTGGCTTGTGTGGTATACTTGAAATTTAATTTTATTACAAAGTTATTCAAGTTATTTTATTTAATAATTTATGGCTTATTGAAAAAACCAAAAAACAAGCAACAAGGTTTTATTACAAATTCGTTTTGAGTCAGCTGCTTAACGTTTGCTTCATGACACACAATTATTTGCTGCACGTTTTTTCCCATTCACTGCGATAACTGAATTGCTGAGAAACGGAATAGAAATCCGCTTTTGACACACTAATGACAAAAAAATTACTACCGTTATTATTTATGATTATTTCCTTGCATATATTTTGGCACTTTTATTATGAGGAATTAAAAGTTAAACTACAACAACTCCGTAGCTTTAGGAACAATAGTGTTGCTTAGACCTTGTTGTGTGTCCACAGGGAAAACCACTCATTGATGAAATAAGTGAGTCTCGTTATGAGCTTTTTCATAACTCTGTTGTTTGCTGATAATAAATAAGGTAATAACAATAATAACAACAAAGAAAATTCAGTGTCTACTTTCTAAGAACATAAGCGCTCACTTCAAGATGAATTTTCATGCTCTGAAATCTTGCCGCTTTTACTCTTTACAACTTATTTCTGGTTATCATTGAATATAATATGCCACAACTTGTCACTATGCCATTACAACAACGTAAAGTTGCTTATTGCTGACCGCAACTGCAATCCTAAAGGTGATTGGCAGCAATGCCAGCGAATTCTCGCAAGAAGTACTTAAAATCATTCAGTTTGAAGGGGATTTCGCAGCAGTCAGTTAGCAATTCATATGGTCGAAATCGCAAACGCAAACGCAAACCTATTCACATATACATATATTATTTATATATTATATAGGAAGGTATTATCTTGTACAACCCATTTGATGGAAGTCAAGACGTTGTCTGTTTTGCGGATGGGAGAATATAGAAATTAGTGAAATGAACGTATTAAATTCGAAAAAAATGTGCTCTGGAGCTGCACTGGTCCAGCCATCAGTCACCGAGGCCCACTCGTAGCATCGCTAATGCTATTAGTTGTTTGCAAATGGCTACATGGCCTTCCTTTGGCAACCGCATTCGACACTTCCGGAAAGTCAACTCTGAGATCGATAATTCATGCTGCAAGCGCAAAGCCTTTCAACGTTGAGCTGCCATTCTGGGACGACAATGCGCAGGCGCTCGAACATGTTGTGTTTGTTCTACTCCAGGCTCACACTCACCAAAGTGAGCGAAAATTGAATTTAAATAAGAGAATTCCAACAGCAGTCAGCTTAAGAATCTAATGTGGCCAAGCTTTTATATTATCAGCGGATTCACTGTGTGTAAAAAATATGTCAGTGTATGTGTGTGAGCCTGCGTATGTTGGGTGCGATTGGCATTGGTGCACAGGCCCATAAGCCTGTATAGTTTCATGTGCAATGCTTTTGCGCTTCAATCTTCTATGTGCATGGTCGCCTGACAGTCTAATCCACTGGAATTTATTGGCGCATCGCACTGTTGACAACGTCACACGTGCACAGGGATTCATTATACAAATCTAAGTTTATTAACCTTTGCTGTGAGTCGACGCACGTGGTCATGTGTGCACCACATATGTTCAAGCACATTCATAATTATGCACATTTTTACTGATTTATTTGGCATATACGTATATCTAGTATGTAAGTGGTCCCACTAGAAGATAGTCAACTCTTCCAGGTGGGGGCTGTGGAAGATTAACTCGATACTCAAAACGGTAAGATCAAATCTTTTCAGGAACTCTCTCCAGAAGGAGTTATCTGTCTGTTCCAGTCAGAGAAATTTCTCGAAAGGGTAACATGATTAAATGTTTTCATCACAGACACAAGAGAGTAAAAGTTTTCAAAAAGTGTGAAAACCTTTTAAGTTTTATTTAATTCGAACAAAAATTTTGCTCCCCTTGCCTAATGAGTGGCAAGCCCAAAGAGTGGTAAATCAAAGAGATGCTACCGCGCTGATTTGCTAAAATCCACAGAAAGGTGGGTTTAGCGAGTTCACAGTGGATGCATAAGCAGCAAAGTTGTACGTTGACATCAGGATTTAACATAGTGATGCTTGTGGCAGATTGCGTGCTCTGATATACCAACGAACAAATGGCCCTTGCGTACGTGCCAGTGCAGTTTTTCACTTTCCAGATAAACACACACACTCATAACCATATCCGCAGATAGTTATAAGTGCAATATGAGACTGACAACAGTCTAAGTGAAGAAAGAATCCGTTGACTTAACCACAAGTAGCGTATGCAACTAACTGAGTTATTATTATTCCGCTGATGTTTATTTTCTTAGCCCCTCTGAAGACATTATGCTTCACCACTACTTCTATACTCAGCGTACACTCTGAGCTTAGTGCGGCTCTTAGTGTGAGCCCTACTCCGAAAATATGACTCAATTAAATTTATTTAACCGTCTTAGCTTCTCAATTGGACAAGAAATTGTCGCCATGATAGCGCGCATGCGTATGCACGTCTAAAGATGGGTTGGGTCGCATACTATAACGCTTCATGTATGTGTGTGTGTGTTTGTAAGACTCTAATCTAGACTTGACATGTCTTCGCCTTCTTTGGTCCGGGCGGAAAGTGTTAATTTCAGTTATGGTCATTTGGCTTGAGCTCCAACAGCTTTTTATGGTACTAAAGCCAGTTGTATACTGACTGGCAGCGCTGAGGAAATTCTTCAGATTCTTAAATTGCAATAATTTCACGTGAATGAGTTGAATACTTGGAAACACACCATTTTCGGTTTGTTGTGGTGTTGCTTAGGGAACTAATTTTGTTTTTACATACACTCAGATTCATACATATTTGGTGAAAATTATAGACCGGCTATTAATCTATGCCAATTAGGATACAATGATTGATTTTTGTTGTTGCTTTTACTTGTATGTAAAGTAATACGCCAGTAAATGTGTCCTTAACTTCTATAATGTGTGTTCAAAGTTGAAAATTTGAAAATGTTCTGGTTTGATTCTATACAGTCATAAGTGTTTTGATTAAACAAGAGTATGGTTTTCACTAGTAGAATAGAAAAAGAAGGTGTCATAAAGTAGTGAAAGCTCTCGAAAAATACAAACTTGCTCCCAGGTGCAAACTCTCAATGGAAGGCAGTTGTAGTTGTTGAGTAAAAGTGAATGAGTGTTTACTAATTATCCGCAAGAGCATAAATTTTGTTGTAATTATGGCAGAAGACTGCGCTGAATTACATACTACTTTCTACCACTTAAGCTAAACAGATGCCAATTATAGCGTTGAGGGCATAAAGAAAATATACATAATTAAATTATTATTAAATTAATATACACATTATTATAAATACAGGCTGACAAGGTGCACACGTAGTTTAAAATTCATCATTACAAATTATTCAGAAATAATTTTCAAAGTTTAGTATTTAAAAATGATATGCCATTTGATATATTTAAAAATATTTCAACAATTATTTAAGTTATTCACATCTTTGAAACTGTTATAAAGTTTGAATTTAGAGCTCTTTGCATAGCTTAAAACTAAGATACAGTACTATTTGTCTAGTATTATAATTTTGTTTCTACCTACAATATTTTTCAATTCTTTACTTACTGCTTAATTTAGTAAAAAAAAAAAAATTTTTTTTTTAATTCTCCAACTCGCATTTTTTATATTTTAATACAGAAAGTATGCAGCGAATGCTGCTATATCAAAGAAGATTTTGTGAATTTTTGATTTGAAATTAAACTAATTCTTACTTAATTTAATTTCTGAGGAAATATAAGAGTAAATTTATTTTGGTTCACGATTCTAAGACTACTGAAATTGGGAAGCTTTAATTTTAATTGGTTGCCTTTAGTTTTAATTTCCCAGCACTGTGTTCGGAAATCATTTCGGCCGAAAATATCGTCATAAGCCGTTTTTTCTTTTAATGGGTATAAGAAATTTAACGCCAATACCTCGTTTTTAGAGAATATAGAAATTCTGAATAAATTATTTTTTATCTAGGTTAAATTGGAATTGCGTGACAATTCAAGTTAATTCCAGTTTTCAGATAGGTGGCAACTATTGCTAAGCGTCTCCTCTGGTCTCGATAAAGCTATACCATCGGAACTGGTACAGTCGATTCGGATTACATTTTATATTTGTCCTTAATATTTATGCAGATAATTTCTACAAAGCAGTTCCTTTTTTTGCAACTTCAGTCAATACTCAAGTGAATATCGCTGTTGCAAATCGCAGTTTGTGCCCCAATTAGTCATGCTAAGCAATTTAATTGCATTCTCACTTATCGTTGCAACACTTCGCTTTTGGTCTGAAAATTGCAGTTTAGCCAGATTTTGGGTTTTCGTATATGCAAATGTTCGAGGCGTATTCACAGTTTGCCACGGAGCTATTTGAAAGTATTCATTACAAATGCAGATTTAACGATTCTAATGCCAGTGGTTTGTTTTGACCCTATTAAAGCAGTACTTTGTAGTTTATTTTGTGGCTGCTGCTCGCTCGAATTCATATAATGGGAGGTCATAAATGTTACTAGAAATTTTAGCTAATCACGTAAATCCGACTGTCGTGGAAATGATGTGCTGTTTTTTATGTAGATATGTTGACATCGAATAACTGTTACATTAACTTAAGGATTGATTAGCAAATGCTTGGAATTCGTGACAAAACTACATGAATGTCCCCTTTGCTATCATATGTGTATATTTAATACTTCCTAACATTTTCTACTGAGTTATATGATAATAAGCTATATTGCTGGTATTATACAACTTTAAAAATTTTTGCCGTCTGCCGATGTCGCAAAGCGGGTTCAATCAATATAAATACAAAAAAATATAAACACTTACCTATTTTTATATTCGCACAAATATTTAAAGAGAAATCGTCATCATAAAATAACAAAGGCTAGTCATTTAAAAAAAATTTAAAAATTTGGAACAAAGGTTGAGATTGATAAGTGGAGAATTATTAAGTTGTTCAATCCGTACAAATTTATCTTCACAACTATGTAAAGAGTCCGCATAAGTTCTTATCCTTTTTAATGGAAGATAAAGACCCCAATAGTTTATACTCGCAGAATTCAAAAATCAAATGAAGGCATCATGATATCTGATGCTTTTCACACAGCTGATTTTCATGAAGAAAGTATGTTCACTTAAGTTGTTTATTTTATTTGCTATAATATTAGAAATTGGTGGAGTCAGCAATGAATTAAAAAATTATTAAAGAAATATTAAAGTTCTTTTCAGAACATTTTCAATGCTTTTGAAATTCTCTCATTAAATTATTGTTATATTCGAAAGTGGATTTTATTAAACTCCTTTTGTCACGTTTTGGTTTAGTATTATATGATGTTACTAAATTTTGGCAGTGTCAGCATAGCGATTTATGTACAATTCAAATATTATGGAAGAAAAAAAAATAAATGTGAAGTTTGCAGCTGTATTACTAAAACTGCAACGAAGAAGGCTCGTATTTACATGTATAAATACAACCTTTATAAAAATTCAATGTTAAAGCGCAGCCATAAAGTGTTTAATCTCGGATAT
Organism: Bactrocera latifrons; assembly: GCF_001853355.1. Lineage (NCBI taxonomy): Eukaryota > Metazoa > Arthropoda > Insecta > Diptera > Tephritidae > Bactrocera > Bactrocera latifrons. The sequence goes on along the minus strand of NW_017537096.1, from coordinate 67,111 downwards.
AATCAACATTTTGGTTTGTGATTGGAGACACTTGCCCGCCGTGACAGCTGCGCATGCTCCACGATAATTATATCAACCACAAAAGGATTGCTATTGAATTATATGGCTTCCAGCTGGAAGTGCGTACGTTTATTATTCTTGTTTTACATATGTTTCTTGGTAGATGTAGCTCCATTCATCCTTCCTAAGCCATCTGCAAATTAAATTTGCATCTGCAATAAAATACCATAAGCCGTTTGCTGCTGTGAAGGCTACACAGTGGCAGCATAAGCCGCAGGATGCCTTTAATAGCGCAAAGAGTGTTGCCAATTAAAGCGTGTAATTCGCTACCGCATTTTAGTCAATTGCAGCAGTGAGTATTGAGAAGTAAGAAAGAAGCAGAACGGAGGGACAGTAAGAAGAAAAGTGATTTAAATTATCTCTAATGGTAAGGAAATTTCGAAGCGGAAACAATGTGACCACTAAAAATGTTTTAAATCTTAGCCGTAATTTTGTTTGTTATTAATGCTTATACTTATACTAACACTTATAAATATACTTATACTTATACTTATACTTATACTTATACTTATACTTATACTTATACTTATACTTATACTTATACTTATACTTATACTTATACTGATACTTATA
>NW_017537096.1:0-65678 GCF_001853355.1 Bactrocera latifrons | reverse complement strand
ATACTTATACTTATACTTATACTTATAATTATACTTATACTTATGCTTATACTTATACTTATACTTATACTTATACTTATACTTATACTTATATTTATACTTTCTTTCTTAATCTGCCTTTAAGACTTGGATCTAAGTCGATGTTCAAAAATCTATTAAGCCAACACCGAAATCAATAATTACCGCGGCAAATATATATTTATTCTTCGCTTGCCATTGAAACTACCTCAAATGTGAATTCGATGACTATAATTTTCTAAAATCACAATCTTTTCACATTAATTTAAATGGCAAATTTCATAAATGTTAAAAACTATTATTAGCAAACTAAACGCGCCCACTGTAACATGCCAGTAAAGAAAGTATGCAAAATATGGCAACCGAAAAGCGTTCACCTTAAGCCTTGCAGGCATTTACTATGTTAGTATGTATCACCTGAAAGTCAATGTAAAAATGGATGGCAGTGGAAAAGCAAAGAAAGGATCGGTTCGACAAGCACAACGCTTGAAATTCCAATACACTTACGTGTTTTTGAATGCGTGTGTAAGTCGACTTTCAAGCAGCTTCTTTGCTTTTACTCTTTGAAACTCAGGTGAATGCTGAATTGCTTTTTAATAGCACTGGTGACGCCCACTTCAATTGTCCGCCGAAGGCAATAAAGTCATAATGTAATATTTCCATTAAGCCTTTTATGTCTTAGATCTTTGAATTTGAGTTTATTTACTGCCACTTTCATGGTTCAACAGTTATTTGTCATAAACTGTAGAGATGGTTACCGCAAATTTTGTTTGGGAAAATAGTTGTTGTTGATAGCGAAAAGTTCGTCGCTTAAGTCTTCAGTTTACTGCTGAGTTCAGATGAGAGTCTTCCTTTCGCTTTAACTAGTTAGTTTATTTCAAAATGTAAATATTTCAATAAAATTATTTTGCTTGCCAATGAAGTAATATATATTTTATAACATAACTTCTTATTAAATCATTATATATATGGATACTAGTATAAAAGAAGTCACTTCAGCCCTTTCTGCTACTTTTTGCACCACGCATAAATTATACCTTCGCATATTCATTATACTGGTTAACTTACGATCATGTACTAAAAATCACTGGTATGTCATCTTCTTTTTTAATGATGCCCTGAGGCATTCTGTGGAATACACCGTGGCTCATAAATTGCAAATGAATAAGAGTATTCATGAGTAAAATATTCGTAGAATAATCCAGTGAACTTTACAATTTAGTTTTAATATAATATTTGTAATTATAAATATTAAATTTACTAAGAATATGAAAAACTTCTTCTTCTTTATAAAAATGTTACAACAGAATGCCAGTCGTTTCGTCTTCTCGCTATTTGGCGTCACTTCCAGATACCAAGTCCAGCCAGTTCTTTCTCAACCTGATATTTTTCATTCCTTAAAGTACTAGAGATTAATGTATTAAATAAATTAAGTAAAAGTATATAAAAACTCAACTAAATTAAAGTGAAAAAAACATTTCAGAGGGGTAACAAAATTTATAATAAGAACTTGTTATTAATCAAAACAACCGCGATTGCCGTTTTTCTTGGTTAGAAATGATAACCATGCCCACCAACATATTTACCAATCTTAATGGGAACAGGTTTAAACTACAGCTACTCGCCGTAGCCTATATATTATTTTCGATTAGCCACACCGACGCCAATTAAATACTCCCACCCTCAGTTGCTAGCTATTACGCTCACTCAAACAACTGCACAAAATTGGCAGAAAGTTGAATAAATTAGAATTGAAATTTGCATTTTAATGCATGCAACTAGACAAAATTGAAATAACAATCAACTTAGCCACTAGAGCCATAAATTTCTGCATGAAGCAATTATTGTTAAACTGACCGAACGATCTTATAGTGATATGAAAAAATAACCGAAGGTGTGAGAATATTAGTAGTTGAGTTTTTCCGCTAGCTAAGCATAGTTCTTAATGAAAAATACGAAGTTTATTACCTTAACATGCTTATAAATATTCTACCGAGAGGCACAAAATTGGGAGAATGGGGGAACAAAATTGATTAATTACAGAAAAACAAAATTATATGAACTAAGAGGTTTCACAATGTTTCGCACACACAATTTCTTAAAATAAATGTTTTTTTGTTTATAAAATGAGACTTGTTTTCAGAACTGCGGAAAGTTATTAGAAATTAATATACCTTAAGTGTTTCAAAGTTCCATCGATAACATTAAAAAAAAGTCAAATTGCAGCATAACTTAATGCAGCATAACGTCAAGTAACAAAATAAGATTTAACTAAATACCCAAAAATGACCTCTTTTAAGTTAATCAAAATTGGGCAGAGATATCTTTTATAAAATTTACCACTTTTAATAAAAAATATCAATAAATTCCAAATTTAAAAATAAAATGTAAATCGATTTCTCATATATCGTAACAGATTTCTCGCAGGGCTAACCGATTGCCTATTGCAATTTCCAACTACAAAATGTCAACAGCAGTGTACTTAGTAATTTAATTTTTAATTGTCACATGTTGATAAGTATTTGCGTGTAAACAGTCTTACATTTCCAGATTAAAGCTAGTTGCCTTTATACACATGCCCACAGGCCATAGCAGTGAGACTGGCAGATATTGCTATCTAATGTGTAGTTATTAGATACAAATCTGACACTATTTAAGTGGCTGGAGAATTACTTGCAAGATAACTCACTTAATAGTGTATAACTGCTTACTAATTAAGCTGTTACTTAGCTGAATGTAAAAATGTGACTCTTAGTAAGCCTTTTGGATCTCACATAAGCCGAAAAGGAAATATTAGCATAGACTTTAAGATATGCCTTTATATGAAAAAAATTGATGTTTCAAATTTCGGCTTGAAGGGAAATAAAATATATGTATTTCTGGTGGAAAATTTTATTGCATTTTCGTAGTTCATCAGACAACTTAAACTTAAACTTAAATTTAAACCTTTTGTGATGTCTTTTGTTTCAGCCTCAACATCACTGTGTGCCGCATTTATAGTGTTTATTTCAGCTAACTAATCAAAAATTCTTCCACACTAATTTTCAAAAGCAGCTCATTGGCACAATAAATGATATTATATAAGTTTAACATTTTGAGGCAGAGCAAAAGGGACTTCGAAAAACTTAATTAATAATAATGTTACGGGAAATTAAACAAATGGTTAGCTAATCAACTTAAATAAACTTTTTATGCAATTTAAATTCTGGGAAAATGCTTTTAGTAATTTAAAATCAATGTATCTGAACAAAAACGCAGTTTCTGAAGGATTTATAATACTTAGACCCTTGGAACATATATATTTTTTAATTAATTATAAGTAAAGTATTTAGTTTCTCAAGGCTTTACAATTAGTTCCATCGACCTGTGTAAACATAGATTAGTGGCGCTACAAGTTACGCGAGTACATACTCACGTACATCTGTTATTTATAAAAATACAACTTCATAGTTTTGGTAAAATCGCCTTTAAGCGTGCCGCCAACAAAACGCGGTGGACCACCTACTTGGCTTAACACTCGGGGGGTTATCGCAGTAGGGCTGCTTATGTCTGAGTGCACGTCAACTTGGAATAACGGAAAACTGAATTTTCATTTTCCTTTAACTGTGTCTTTTTTGCTTTGCGTTTTGTTGGGCAGCCAGCTGGGATTAAGGAAAATAATGAGTAATGATGCGTATGCGTTGGAGCTATTGCTGCAGCCGCTGATGTTGCCTACCACCTACCACGATAATAACCAGGAAGTGACGCAGTAAATACCGTTAACATGCCTGCTGATATGTGATGTAATTGAAGATGAAAAAGAAGAGAAAAGGAAATTTTGGCTGCGATGACTGCTTTTCGGAGGAGAGTTTCGCGTATGCTATAAGCAATACTCTGCTGCCACAGGTGGTCGGCTCAGTGAAAGTAAATACTCTTTTGATTACTTTGATCTCTGTTTCACTCATTGTAGGCATATAATGTTATATAAAGAAACTGATGTTTGTTTGTTTTTGTATAATAATTGTAAATTTGTGTATTATTGCGAGGCATGGGCGCACTGACATTAAAAATACTCAGTTGAAAGTTGTGACAAAGAAATTTTGTTAGGGGTATCAATATATAAATGGGGTAATTATATGGAAAAACTAACGCAGAACTTTATGCATATTAGAATTCCAAATGCATCAATAGCTACAAAAAGTTGGTGCACAAATATCTAGGAAGAAAGGAACAGCCACACAAAAGTAGCTAATATTACTTGGGTAAATACTTTTTTGTTAATAGAAAATTGTAAATACGTAAATTTTCTGGCTTGTTTGCTCTCAATGGGTGTCTTGAGTTTTCTGCAATTCTTCTTGAATAAATAAAACTGTGTATACTCTTTATGCACTAAATCAGAACATAAAGAACCAAACCACAAATATAAAATTTGCTGTAAAGTATATACGAAAATACACATTTGTGCAACATTTACGTACATACATAACCAGAAGTACTTAAAAAGCCACTGAAAAAGCATTTCACACTCCTCAACAACAACAATGATATTTATCTGGTTTACTTTCAGTAGCTAGAATGTCTTCTTCTTTCTACGATTGACAGCATCGGAGGGAACAATAAGTGCCTAACGAAAGCTAGCAGAAATATAATTCTTAAAAAATAAAAATAAAATGTATACATGATATTTGCAAAAGCAAAGTACCTGCTTTCAACTTTGCTAATACCTTCCACCTGTAGCAAACACATCGCGCCACAGTCAAATTCTACCCGAAGTCACATTTAACGTGCACTCTAGTCAAGTGCAACTCAATACTACTGTCGCGTGTGTTGGTTGTGCCGCCACCAGTCAAAAGCAACCGAACTTGAGGCGAGAAACAACTCAAAGTTAATTTGCTTACAGTCCATCGCAACTGATTGCTTTGGAAGTGGCAAAGACACCAGTAACATATACAAGCATGTACTCTCTATTTTCTATATATGCTTTTAATGTATATGTATTCACATAAATCATGACAGTATTGCATGTGTACTTGTGTGTTCATATGTTGCGCGGCTTGCAAAGGGGTTGTCAAAACCATTAAAGAAATCCAAAACGCCATAGTTTCTTCAAGGGTTCTTTTGCTCTTGAGTTGTTGGCTGTGGAAAGGAAATTATTGTTGTCATAGCGATGAAAGTTTACATAAGGTGCACAACAGCCGGTGATTCATAATGCAGACTGTAATTTATTGCGCCAATTGACAGGCAATAATAAGCGGTCGCGCAGGTGTGCAGGTGAGTTAGCGGGGCAACGGTGGTGTGGTTGAGCAGCGGAAAGATTTATTTCAAGTTACTCTTTGGCACAGCTTTATGTACTACTGCATATTAAAGAAATTATATTTGGTGTGATGTAATAATGAAACTTTATCCAAAATTATTAACTACGTTACTTTTATGTGGTTCAAATCGAAAGAATGATAAGTTTTCTAAAAGAGTGACAGAATTCATCGGATGTTTCGAAAACAAACTTATTACAATTCCCTTTCACTCAGACATGTCTGAGCCTTCTACGTCTGAAAACTTCTACGTCGCAAATATAGATTTTATTTTGTAAATCAAGGTCATACCTTTAAACAATATAAATGAAGCTTTTTTTCCTTAAACGTACGTAAACATAACCAATAAAACGCGATCAAATCTTCCAATTAATACTACGTGCCACAATCGAGTAGTAGAACTACACAAGCTATCAAGTAAAAATCACAACTGTCCTCCCTGGGAAATAACTAGCCACTAAGGCGTTTTGCTACAAATTTGCTGACATCTTGAGAGATACTTTGTAGCATTTGACGCCAGTAGCCAAAAATGTAAAGCCGCCGCCGCAAACTACTAGTGGCTTTCGGCTAAAACCATCAGATACTTGCAAGTGCGCCAAGCGACAAATTGTTATGATAAAAAAGAAAAACAAGATTAAAGTTAAAAAACACAGAAAGAAAATGTAACCAAAATCCTTTTTTGGCTCGGCGACGCCGACTTGTGGGAGCAGCGCGATCGCGCTGATAAAGCCGCCCGCAAAGTCGGAGCGCTTGCATCGTCTAATATTATTTGTATGTGCTACGAACATGCAGTGCATTTTTAGGTGGTGCATATCAGCGGCTGCGCAACCATGATTTGGGCGCTAATCTCCTACCGTCAGATCGAAATCTCCAATAAAGCCTTGCAGATAAATTACTTTCAATTACCACAAAAATAGCGTTGCCCATCCGCTAAAATGGTCGACGGACAGACAGACATGGTACTAGATTTTCAAATTTGTAAGTGTGTTAAGTGTTATTTCTTATTTTTTAGTTGGTGGCTTAAACTTAATGCGATTTGATTGCAAACTTCTTGCGTTGCTTTGGAAGTATGCTGACTTTCAGTGGCGGAGAAATGATAACAAATTGCACCACAATATCTGGAAAATCGCTGGCATTCGCTATTGTACAAACTGCAGTTGCAGAGATAGCAAAAAAAAAAGGGATTGAATAAAGGTTTTGTTGCGCTGTGATTATAGACAAGTGTTGGTGTGAGGTCTTGAAAGAACCATTTTATATTTCTGATAAAATTTGTAAAGATATTTAACATTTCGTTCTTTAACAAATTTTGATGGTTTAGTATGAAGGAATATTATATATTAGTTTTTATATAAAAAACCATAATTGAACAAAGGACTTTCTATTGGGAAAATGAGATGTACATTTATGGTTCATCCGTAAATTCAGTAAGCAATGGCTAATACCACAACTTGTGCAGCTGGGAGATTGGCTTAGAGCGGAATAAAAGAGTTCCTATGATACGGTAATTATCTTCTAAATGTATGTCGGTTTTTCCACCTATCTGTGCACTTTCTCCTCAACTGTCCATCTTTTGCCGAGCGATTATGAAGCATTCACCTTCTACTAACCTATCAATAAAGTTGCTTTAGCTATTTGCTATTAATATATTAACAAAATATTTTGTCGCTATAAAAAAGTGTGTTGACCCATGTGTAGAAAGTTTGGGAAGCAATTTTTACGTTAACTTTGGTGCCAGCAAGTGTTCAGCGTTTGGCAAAAATACTTAAAAAGTATGGAATATTGTATAATGTTCAGAAACTTTATTTGGTTCTAGGGCATTTTAGATTTTTCCTATCTACATCGGTGACTCTACTCTTGCAGCGGATGAAATCGATCCAAGTACTTCTATCAGGGCAACTAGAAAAAGCTGTCAGGATCTACCTCTTTTTCATTCTTCTAAACAAGCTACTTCTTATCAGTTAAATCATTAACATTTCTTTTGCTAATGACTTCATGGCGAGCCCGATATAAAAACTCTAGCTTCAATTAGCTAAACTAACCCCTCATAAACGCATTTAACGAGATGGGGCATTAAAATATGAAGCTGAAACTCTAACATCACTACGCACTGGTTTTTTCTCTTGATTATCTTTGTAGAAATAGATTTGTAGGTTCATATTAACCAATCGGAACTTTTTTGTTTTAAACATTTGCTGTTCTATTTTTGTGTGTTCCGGCTAATTTAATTCTACCTAATGATACAATAAAATGTTACTTAAACGAATTGTCAAAACAGAATCTAATCTAACAGGAGCTATCGTTATTTCAATGTACCTAGCTGACATCACATACTACCCTACATAACTTCACCTAAGTTTCGCAGCTGCGAAATTTCTCAAGAAATAACACTATTTTTCTAAAATGACTCTCATAATTTTCAGTCATTACTTCTTTATTTGCTTTTAATTAATTTAGTGCGGAATAAAAAAGAAGAAACAAGAAACTGCCAAACGATTTCCACAACTAGTTTACTTGTCAATCAAATTAATGATTGCAATCGCATAATTATCGCATTCATTTCACACTACGTGTCTCTATGTATTTTATTTATTTATCCACCCATTTTAGCCAGCATTAAACTGTCCGATAATTACTCTTTCTTGCGCGAATACACTGACTTCGTTAGACAAACGGGCGCCAGTTAGCACTAGCAGAATCTAACTCATTTACTTATATCCAAGCGTTGCTCTGGTTCCATAAGCGACAGAGACAATAAACAGGCTTGGCAACGTGGTCTCTGCCGCTTTTTTTTAATTAAAGCGAATTAATTTTTGTTTATTTAGTTAACGGGAAAGTCGGGATGCTGTTTTTTCCTGAATTATTATAATTGTTTGCATTTTATGATGAATTGGTTTTTTAGGCAATTACTTAAAGTGGCCACAGTCCTTATGCCACTGGCAGCAGTTTAAATTAGATTTAGGATATATCTCCGTTGTATAGTTATATAGACAAAGAAGTCTATTCTAGTCTACAAATCAAATTTTGTGCAGTTTTTAGAATTTTATTATAAAAAAAAAAACCAAAAAATATTTTTGTTATCCAGAGGGATAGAGACAGGTGTAAAAAAATGGTCTGAAAAAAAAAATCAAGGGAAATTCTTAATGGTGACTGCCTGAAAATAAAAATCATTTTTTACGCTTCTTTATTTTTTTTTTTTTGAAATACCTGAATTTTTTTTAAATATTAAAAACAAAAATTTTGACACGATGCTGATAGGAACGATAAAGAATTATATAAAAAAAGGTTCACACAAAATTTCAAGTAAATCGGTTCTATAGAACTTGAGATAATGCCGGTACCGTGTGGAAACTATTAGTTTCGAGAAAAACGCGTTTAAAAAAGTGATTCAAATTTCAAGCAGTCTAAGACATTTATTAGTGCGCTAGTTACGGCGTCACTAAAGTAACTGTAGCTCTTAAAATAATTTTAAATTYTAAAAATCCTTTGATGGATATGTTCTTAAGGGTCTAGACTTTGAATATATGAAAAAATCGAATTTTTCAAAACTCTAGAGTAGAATACCCCCTTAAATAGAGATCAGAACTGATCACAAAGATGTGTAATCTCCCAAACCGATCTAAATTCTGTGCGTATATTATTAAGTCGACATTCCAGAACACACGGATGGCGCTAGCATCGATTCCATCTCTTTGCTTATTTGAAAACAAGAGTAGTATATCCGAAGTCTTGAAGATCTCTGAATGTTATTTGGTATTAAAAAATAATTTGTGAGAACGAGCAAATCCAAGTTGATGAGTAGAAAAATGTAGAACTTGAACTGCCATCTGAATTCATTTACAAAGAATACGCTCACATAAACTCATTTCAGTATAAAAAGTGAATGATGACTTTGTTCGCAAACTTAGTACCGCATATAAAATTCAATTTTGTTGCATTTTGCCAAGCAAGATTTAAGGATCGCGCTAATATTTGTGGTAATTCAATTTATACTCGACTCACCATGCGCAACTGCGGACACTGAAATTTTATTTACAACTATCAGCTGTTATTCACCGCTATCCAGCTCCGCGTAGTACAGAGATAATTGCAATTTACAAGCAATCGCCGGAACGATGGGCAGTCGCAAGATTTGCTCTAGTTTCGGGATAAATTTCAATAGCAAATTCTAAATTATAACCTAAGGCCAAGCATAAAAACCAATTCGAACTTATGTTAGTGGCACAAAACAACAACAAATCGGAGTGAAATCGGCAAATTTCATACTCGCTGCGAATAAATGGGCGTCGGCGATAGAGAAAATTCAAGCAAATGCAATTGTCGGCTGCCAGACTGCGCTCAATTTTCAAAAGCGGCGATTTGTTACACCCATAAGTAAGTGAAATTTCATTTTGCCATCATGAAAATAAAATAAATCCTGCAATAGAAAGTATCTTCCATGTAGTTACCTACTCATGGGCTTATACTGTAAATTATAACAGCAACAAAACAAGCGTTGTTAGTGCTGATTAGCGCTCTGGCTGCAACATGGTTATTGCGCAGACGGAAGGCGCGTGGCGCACAGCTTGTGGCAATGATTTGAGTTATGTGGGTGTTAACCAGTAGTAATAACAAATGTTTATTGGCATTTTAGCACGACTTTGGTGTGATTGATAACTTTTTTTGTTAAGAAACTTTCAACGATTTTCGCTCTAAACTAAAAACGACTACGTTGCTTTAGACTCTTGTATATGAAGAGATTTTTAAAGGAAAACTTTTAGAAAGTGATGCATGCTAATTTTAACATACCTGTCTTCGTGGAAGCATAATTAATTCTTAGAAGTATGCTGATTAAACTTTTCATTGGGGGTGTTTTTTTACGTGGCAGGTCCCAAACCAGCGCACAACCCTATGTAGGGGATGTTTCGCCTTCTCACTTTAGCTCGGCTTCAAACGGATGTTCTTAGGCTACAAAGAGGATACTTGACCGGAAGTCGGGAGCTGCTTGAGTCATATGTAAGAGAATCGTTTCTGGCCACACCGAACGACGATATTGTGTGCGTCGATTTAATATCCGTATAACTTTTAATGTTTAACTACTTACTTAAATGTAATGTCGCAGTACAGTTGCTAAGCTTATTACTTATGGACCCCTGTACGATTTCCAGTGTTATTACAAAGACAAAAGCGCATCTATAAAATTACTATAATTTCCAAAAACAATTAAATTAATTTCGTCAATTAAATCAATTTGATTATTTTTTGATTGAGATGTCAAACACACACAACCGCACAAAAGTAGTTATGTTTATGCGTATTAAGTGGTAATGTAGCAAAGCATTACTGCAAATAACAGAAAGCGGCAATTACAAAAATTGCATTTGACAACTGCGAGCTCTGTGCGTTGCCCAAAAATGGTATTGGCTGGCAGCTGCAATGCACGAAAGTCTCCGAAGACGCGCGGACATAAATGGGCAAGCCCGTGCTAAAAAAATGTGATTGTTAAAAAATGTTGTTTTAAAAGGCGTTAATACTGAATTTTGTTGGAAATTTTTGTGGCGGAGCACAAATAGCTTTGGACATATCATCATAGTTTAGTTTAGTTTAATCAGCATGGAGGATGAAGTCATCTGTAGAAGCTCACGCAAATGAGGAAAGTTCTCTGATCGCCATTCACTTGGGAGTGTAATATACTCGTATGTACTGTTATTTAGAGACTTCTAACAAATCCAATTTTAATAATTTTCCAAAAACAGAATTAGAAATGGACTATATTCAATATTTTTTGACCAATCTCGGAATTTGTGGTGACGAACCTAAAGCTGGAGTTTTTACGTAGGTGACATTTGTGAAGTTTGTTCATTTGTGAGCTTTCGCATATTCGCTACCATAATGGAAGCTTTTCTTTACTACTGCAATGGTCCAATATATATTCCGTTATCAAAATGTACATGAGCACATTTTTATTCGACCTTAAAACGGATAATTGTAAAAATAAAATATAAATTCGCCTCACAACAAAGCTGAGCCAGGTATTCAATTTTAATTAATTAATGTTTTCAAAAATTCACATTAAATTTTCAATACATTATAATAACAAAAATAAATAAAAAATGTTAATTTTCAATCACCAAAATCAAATTATCTTAAAACAGAATTACAATTATTAAATTTACGTAAATGTCAGTTCGGAGGCATTTCTATTTCCTACTTCTAGTACGGTATGGTGGAAGCAAGGCGGCGGCAAGGTGTAGTGGTTAACCTACACACTGCCAAGCGTCAGCGTATAAAGTAGCAACACCATATGCAAATGCGCCCGGGCACCCGCTTCGGCGCCGCAATCAAAACTCACTGTTCAAAACGATACAACAACAGCGCTAATGTATGAGTGCGAAACTTGATTTGCGCGAATGCAAATTCAAATGCAACATGTGTACTGACAGTCGCGGCGGCAACAGCAATCACAGTGGCACGCTGCCCGCACTGCTTTATGCCGCCGTAATTCAGCGTCATGCCACAAATTTTGTACCCGCTTGGCTCCGCTAAATTCTGCACTTTCATCCATAAGCTGCTTAAAGAATCCTTAGGGTTTCGAGAATACGTTCGTAAGAATCTAGCAGTGGAAATGACACCCCGAGATAGTATGGGAATAGTAGACTAAACTAGAGAGCTTCTTCACGTATGGGCCAGGCTTTGAATATAAGTACAGTGGTTAAAAAATGCCTAAGTTCACTCCATTTGGCATTGGGTAACTTTGAAAGCACTTTCCAATATTGTTATAATTCATTTGGTGTATGCGGGTACTTACATATGTACATATGTCTCTGCATGTCCACGTATCTTTCATCAATAGGTTATGTTTGACTGTTTGTTACTTGTATGTTTTATTGTTTTTGTTGTTATTAACATTTTATAATCTGCATGTTTCGTACTTTAACACTTTGTTGTTCTTGCAATTGTTGTTGTTGAGTCAACTTGACATATTCATTTATATTATTTTATTGGGCGGTATTTATGTTTTATTGATATAGTTCTTCATTATGCTATATATCTGCTTATGAATATTTATTAGGGTGGTCCTTAAACCTAGGAGGGAAGCATTTTTCGTTTTTGTTATAATGCAAAATATACTACAGAAATATATGCTCTAATTAATAGCAACATCGCAAAAGAATGGTAAATAGCCTAACAGTTTTCTTTTCGATGGTAAACTAAATCGGCAACTACTATATAATGAACTTTAGGTGTTCTAGAAGAAAAATCTCAAGAAGAAAATTTTAAGATTTAATTTTTTTTTTTTTTTAATTTTGTTCTCAATTCGACACGCCCTGCTTTCTTAATTTTCAAAATCATTGACAGTTTCAGACACATAATTTCTATCTTTTATTTTTTAAGGACCACTCTTACACGAATCACAATTGTGCAACTGCGCGTAACTCTGTGCATTTGCAACTGTTCTGTCGGCCTGCCAGTTTTATCGCTGTTTGCTTGAGGCTGCGTGTCCAAATCGCCCGACTGTTTAATTATTTCCGCAAAAGACGTAAGTTCGCTGTCCATAGTTGGAGATATATTATTGCACCATTTGCACTTTCGATTTTTATTTGAGTTTTTTTTACAAGTTTTTCTCCTAATTCACGGCGGCACTCAGGCTTCTTCTAGTTATGGCAATTGTTTGTCGGTATGATTAATTTGTTACTTGACTGAATGGTGTTGAAAATTGTTTTCAAATGTTTTTTTATTAGTCAATTTACTTGTAAATTGCAATCCATTTAACTACATATGTATGTATATTATTTGTCGATATGAAAAAATGAATAATATTATATATATCGTTTTTGAAATTTTTACACTATTGTTTAAGAGGTGACAAACATGTCAGTATATATTGAGAGTTGAGTCTAGAATAGAATTAGAGACATTTTTTTTGTATCTTGAATTCGAATGATGGTCCATGATCAACTCGGTGGTAAAAATTATACTCTTTGCAAAAATCAGAGATTTTTTAACTTTCCAGTGTACACATCTTTTGTGTTTAATAAACATGTACAAGTATATTCTTCGTCCCAGATCCAACCCCTTAATGAAGAACTTTATTGTAAATTGATTAAATATTGCATGAAAGTAGAGCATACATTTACATAATCAGCACAATAACTCTAAACCCAGTATAAACACATCAGTTTGCACGAAAAGGTATCAGCAACCATCACTCTTTCCTGTTGGCTCTTAAGGTGCCACATAAGCTTTCGGAATGATTCAAAAAAAGACAATATTATTCGATATATTTACTTTCATCCATTATGAGCATCATCTTCGTCATACAAACGAATACTGTAAATACTGAGAACATTTTGGCATGTCTTTCGGTCTTCTTCGTTACAGCTTCTATCCATTAAGTATATCCATCATATTGTCAGCTTAGTACGGAGTATTTTATCAGCTCTGCCTGCGCAGACGAATCATTAGTTGAAGCGGAGATGGAAAACAATAAAATGAGCGAAGCAGAAAAAAAAATACAACGATATTGGTGATTGGTTTTCGAGATTATATATTACACTATTCACATATGTGGAAACATATATAGCATATAGACAATATGAACATACATTCATAAATATACGAACATTTAATGGCAATCAGCATATTGGCTCCTCTACTTAAGAACATCAAAACGATGATTCTCATTTGTGCGCTTTGGAATTCTATAGTCTTAATTCCTACACCTTTTTCCTTTCTTCTCGGATGTATTTAGCTCAAATGAGTAAAATATACATACATCTTACTTAAAGTCACATAAAACCTTTAACAACGTTGATTATACAAAATGGTTTTACTGACATACAAGTTTTACAATTCTCACAGATATGTACACATATATATATTTTCATGCTTCCTTTGGGTAGTGACTTCAACTTGGTTATCATCTTGGAAACACGTTTTTACGTTTGTAGTTCAATATAATGGTTCTTTTCTTCATTTATTGTTCGATTATGTGTTTTATATGTTATTGATTCCAAAGTATGTATGTCATGTCAGTATTCGGATTATCTTATTATACCCTAAACAGTGTATATTATGTATGTTTGTAAAATATCCACTGATTTGAACCTTATCGCTTTCTCCTTCTGCTAATAACAAAGTATCTCACACAACACAATACCACCCAAACCAGAACTAAAAGACATATATTTTTTGGCCGCTCAACTAAAACACGCTCCTTCTTTTCTAATATCTGACTGCAATCCTAGATTTGCTGTTTAATTTGGCTGCCTAGTAGAATGTACTTGATGACAGTGAATTTGTGAATTTGTGTGAATGTGATGCTGCGATCTCAGCAAATATATTAGTCAAAGCATTTACTTAATATTTCCATCAAATTAGTTCATCAGAGAAGCTTTGAACAAGAATACATTTTAATTTAACAACTTTTTTAGCAACAAAAACAGATTGATGCCATTTCACTCATTCAATACTTCCAAATGCAACAGCGGCACTTCAGGCACAGCTTTAGAGTACCACTGATCAAAGTCCTATCTGAAATGTGTACTGCTTTATCTTAAAGCAACTTCCGTCAGCTGAAACCACATGCGCATCCTCAAAGTACCGCTCGGCTGTGTCAACTGCATGAAATTATAAAATATTTGCGGATTAAAAGAGCAATACAGCAACAAATCCAACAGCAAATAACAGTGTATTCTAATTATGCAAGGAAAGCTGGTATTCGAAGAGTCGAACTAACCACAGCGCTGCCACAAAAAACTATGTTGCACGTGCAGCTTGTTGAGAAAATCAAGTTTCATTTTAGTGCCGCTGCAAATAGGTGATAACAAGAAAGCAGCAGTAACAACAGTAACAAATAATAGCTGCGAACCACTGGCGTAGCTCCTTATATAGCGCCAATGCACTTAGACGATAATTAATTAGAGAAATTGGGTTAATCGCAATCAAACTGCAAAAAAAGAGAGAAACTAGCGAGTGGTATTTGAAATGGTCAATAAAAAGTCGATAGCGATATTTAAGCGGAGACCAAGATACTTAAGCTGAAGGCGACTTGTGCCAGATATTCATTGTGGCCTTTAGAACTTAATTGAACGTGGAGAATTTACTATGCCTTTCACCAAAGTGGAAACTTAAGTGGCCACCTTCTATCATTAATTGATTGTCGTAATACAAATATGTTCCACCTTTCTCCAAAGCACTGTGGAAAGGAAGCTGAGCTGGGAAACATTTACATTCTCCATTTTTTTTCTCATGTTCAGTAGTAGCATAGAGTCACAAGAGGAATCAAAACAGCATTTTGACGTATATTTCATTTATTATATGTATATCGTTTGGCACACTATGTGATTGATGGATTCAATTTGAAATTTGAAATTATTAGACAATCAGCTTAAAAGAGTGACTTTGATTGACGACAGAAAACTTGTATTAAACTCATTAGAGCGTGAAAATACAAGTATTCCCTGGAAGAGGCTTCTAATTAAGCGATGTTTTAATTAGAGTTACTGTGTAGCCTTGGTGATTTGAAATTTTTCATAAGTCTATATAGATAAAGGACATTATATTAATGTTTATCATTACATGCCTAAACCTTTTCGACCATATTAAGCATATTGTTTTAATCAGTCAAAGCATTTGCAACTAATTCAATCGATTATTTGACAAATATTTACATTTATCAAAAATTGTCATGCATCATGTAATATGGACAATTGTGATCTATTTACATAGAAATAGAACTTCATTATTAGAGAAAATAAAATTGAGACTGTTATTATGGATTTAAAGCAAATTATGATCTTTTGGACAATAATGGATGAGTACGCCTGTCTTGATCTATATTTCTACTTCACACAGTTTACTAATTCAGGTGATTACATCTTCTGTCTTAAATTGAGTATTGATAAGCCTTAAGCATTTAAATACTAGATTTTTGTAAGATCTTATGTGCATCTTTAGCAGTTATATCTTTCTTAAGCAATTGAACGAACTCCGACTCCACTTGCAGAAAAGTTCTTTCACGACTCGATCACAAGACTAGAATTTTCAAAGTCTGATTAAGATTGATCACTATCGATATTTATACTTCTAAAAAAACTCCTTTAATTGAATCACGAAGAGAGGCCTCCGCCTTTTCATTAATAATTTGGAAAATATATTTTTTTTTTCTGAGATGACATTGTTACATTATAAGTTAATACGGTTAAGAATAAATAATAGACTGGTTGCAATCATACTAAGTTTTAAGTTTTAAGTGTTTTTCAATATCCCATTTTCAAAAAACAAATCTTTCCAAACGCTTAGTGGAGTAGAGCTAAGGATATGGAACACCAATCTTGCGCCTGCTTACTGTAAGTTTTTATCGTGTTGATTAACAGCATTCATTAGAGTTTTTAAAACGAAACATTTAAGTGGTTAAATATGTATGATTTTGAAAATCACATTAATTCTCAACACGAGAGCGCTGTCGAGTGGGTGTGTGCACCTCTAACGGCCATCACATGCAACACGCAATGCAGCACCCAGCCGATTGCGAAGGTTGGTTTCGCTGGTTCTTCTGCAGAAAAATGAAATTGTCATGTTGAACAATGATATAAAAGAGTTCTTGGATGGAAATACTACCAGTGGCTTGGGAAAAGAGGAAAGGATAGAAACGCTTTGCATTTCGCACAGATATAGACTTGATAGCAGCATGTTTATGCTAGTTGGTCCATTGTTTTGTCGGTGGAGGTGCTTACGCTGATTGCACTGGTGCTGGTGGAGGGAGAAGTTAGCGCTAAATAATACCAGGTATCAGGTTGCGTGCCTTTTCTGATAGACACGCAATTACGTTTGATAAACTATAAAAGCAGAAACAAAGCACTCACTTGAAAGCTAGAATGGTTATTCCTTTGAACCACATGCTCACAAAGATTTATGTATTCATGTATACTCGCACATACATGTATGAATATGTGAGCATTTCGTAGCAGACTGCTTGGATGTATTGAACTTTATGGGTGGGTATATAAATATGGGAAAACTGTTAGTAATAGTTAATGTTTCCATTTGTTATGCCATTGAGGGTTCTACATGCTAAGGCATTTATTTTGGTAAATAATTATAATAAAGAATTCAAATAGTAAATATAATAATGGTTGTCAAAACAGTCTTTCGGTATTTTTGCTGTATTTTTATTGAATTTTCAATTGTTCATAAAATTGTTTTTGTTGACTCATGCCCAGCTCTTGACCGATGCTACAGCTGCTAAGATGTCGGTCTCTTTCGACCAATTCAGCGATTTTATCGCAATTTTCGACGACAGGCCTTCCGGAGCGTGGCGCGGCTTCGACCACCTCTACACCAGAACGAAAACGTTAAAGCCATCGTTCGATCGTGCGGTTTAATTGGAAACTGTATCGTGTCCATAAACTGCACAAATTTGATTGGCGACTTGAGATGCATTTTTGCCTTTATCGTAGTAGTACTGTAAAATATGCCGTATTTTCTCTTTATTTTGCTCCATGTTTGCGACTCTATAACTCACGAATGACTTAAAAGAAACGACAATAAATCAAACACGTGTTACCGCGTGAAATGAGCTTTCCAAAAAGGCATGACCCGATGCAACGAATAAAACTAGAACTACGCGCTCTCAGCGCCAACTAGCGAAAATACCGCAATACTTTTTTGACAATCTAATATTAATAAAGATTTAAAAATTTTGTCTTTAGTTTCTCACTGATTCACGCTATAACAAAATAAAAATAAAATTTTTTGCTGCTGTGTTGCACTGCAAACCCAACAATTTACAATCACCCATCAAAGTCTATATCGGCTGTTACTACTTAACTACAGTTAAAACAATTGCTGCCGCACTACCGTTTATAGTTGCACCGATGTTGGTGCAACAACGACAGTCATTTCGCCAATCACACCGTGGATTAATTTTGTAATTTTATTTGCTTTTTTACATGTGAATACTTTTTACGAGGGCAGTAGTAATACTAAAAACCTGGTAAGGTATAAGTTTCTCTTTTCTTTCTGATGGAAACCTTTTAATCCATTTATCCACAAGATAGCAAAAATTGTGGCTGAACTAAAGTTCCGGTATGTGCTGAATAAGGTCAACTTAAATTAGTAAGTGTTTTTCAATTACCAAAATTTTACCATGGACATTAAGTTAAGTGATTACTTGACCATTACACATTAAGAACCTGTTATCCTTCGTCTAAAATAATTAAATGAAAAATATATTTTTTTAATAATATAAAGCGGCAAAGTAGGCGATCTTATTTAATCGACTTTAAATATATTAAATCAATGCCTACATTTATTGGAAGAGGCAGCGTTCGCTGCGAGAAAAAAGCCCTTTTTACATTCTGCGTAATTTGTTTAATGTTTATCCTTTTGACTCTGATACGCTGTCTGCCTTCCCAACCATTTTCTATTCAGCCTTATTGCACAAGAGAAGGAAACTAACGATGCCACTGCCCCCGCATGGTTAATCATCGTGTCCGTGGCATTTAAAGTACAGGGATGATATTTGCTTACGTCGACCGAGTTCATCCAATTAATTTTCAATTTACCGTAACTGATTGCTGATCTGCGAAGATGCGCTTGCGCCGTAATGGTGTTTTGTTATGATCTTAAACGAAAATATAATTGTAAAAGTGTGGATATCGATTATATAAAGAGAGATAGGAAATAGTTTAAGAGACTGGCCTACACATATGCATATATATATATCACATGAGTATAATTTACAGCTGTTACTTTAATCCTATATTCAGAATACTTTTTAACTATATTGGCTTAAGCTGATATCTATGAGTATCAAGAGTTGCTTACAATAGTCAAATGTCTGAAATGGGTAGTAGTAGACATACCAAACATTAGTACCGGATGGCATTACTTGATCTACCTATTATGCCTTTAATGCAAATTCCACTAATAGGTAAAACTATCTTTTTTTTTTACTGATCCGAGGTTATAAAGTTTGGCATTGAAATATTTTTATAATATATTAGGACAAGATGAATTCTTTGGAAAGGAATTAAACAGAATTTAGGAAGACTTCTGTTATTTTGAAGTTTCATAACCGTATTGAACTAGACAATCGTCGCAATTTGGTAAAAAAAAAATTGAATCTAGCGCTATCTACAGAGTGTTTAAATATCTATAAAAAAAGTTAAAAATAGAAATAGTTCTGGAACTATTAAGCAATTTAATAGGAAAGTCCGAACAACGAAAGTAACTGCAGTATGTTTAATCCCTTAGCTAATATTAACAATAATAACAAGCAACCATTCGGTAAGTTCACTTCTGAGTTTTTAGTTTGCAGTTACAAACAGAAATTATGGTTGCAATACGAAGATCAGTAGCCTTGCTCGCATAACTCCGTGGCTTGTAATTCAATCCATGCCCATTTATGTGTAGTTGCCTTCCTGTCAATTTGCAATGCCAAGATAAGATACGTATCTCTCATCGCAACGTTAAATTGGTACATTTGTTAGTTGAAATTGTCCAGTGATGACTATCAATAGCCATTGATAATTGCTTCCCTTTGCTGTCCATTCAGCGATACTGCCGCTGATAAGATAAATTTCTGCAACATTCATATATCAGCCTAAGTTCCCATGTCTAAAAAGAGGTATATACAAATATATACATATATATATGTGTGTGAAATTTATCTGCTTATGTGTAAAATTTTGTTTTCTTCGAACTGCCTGCATTCTAATTGCGTCATTGTACCAATGTATAGGTATGTGTAATGGTGGCAATTTATTGCAAGTGACTTGATTTAATTTCTCCGCTTGAATCGTTTCTATAACAATCGCTGCAACTTGTGGCTCGCGTGTTGCGACAGGCAACCGAAGTTCATCTTTCTGCAGCGTCGCGAGTCGCTTGTGGCCGCGCCTTCTAATTAATACACAACGGGGCGCCTTTGTAATGACGGCAACGCCTCTTCTGCTTTGCTAACTTAACAAATTTGTTGCCGCTACTTACGAGCCGAGTTTCGTACTTATGCAGCCATTTGTTGCACCACTTGCCGCTTCTAATACATACCAACATTTAAAGGTGGATGGAAGTACACAGTTTCATTTTTATTTTTGTGGTTTGCGGAAAGGGTTCCTCGCTTGCTTTAGCTAAGCCCAATCTGCTTGGTTTGTATACTTCTTTTGAGACGCCGCCGCCTTGCGACATTTGTCTGTGTCATTTGCTTTAATGGTTTAGCAAATGGTGCACAGTGAGCGCTTTGTTGCAGTTGTGGTGCAACGCCCTTTCTCCGGCTTTATGGCGTTCTAAATGTTAGTCGTTTCATTTTAAGTGCTTTCCTTTTGGTGCCTTGTGTTTTTTAGCACTTATGTTTGATTTAACTGCTGTTTTTGTGGGAGTTTGAAACTGAAATTTAGTACAATGTGCTGTGTTGTATAAAGCCAACAATTTTCTTCAAAGTATGGACTGTTTACGCTTTGGATCATTAAGCATGATAAAAAAAGTCGCAAATTTATTAACATATATTCTATGTTTTCCAATATTTTTAATTGCGGACGTCCTTTAAAATATTCTTCTCATCACATAACTCAAGGCTTCTCTAATATATTTGGTGTTTGAGACTTAATCTTATTTTAATTTAAACTTAAACCGACTCCTACATAAATTGATTCTTTCTTTCATTAATTTTTACTAATTCAACATAGAGGTAACAACCATCGCTGGCAATATTTTTTCTAGTTAAAATTAATTATCATTAATGTGGTGGTTTTTTCTATATTACATAGTTCGCTAATGGTTTTTAAGTATTTGGTAATTGCTGATAATGACAAGACTAATCCCAGCAACGAAGGTTGATAAATGTTGTATGAATGTTAGTTTCAAAGACTTTTTGACATCGCGAATGCTGCCTGCAACTGCAACGGAACTTAACAATGCTTTTGTGAAGAAATTTTTCCTGTTTTGTTACTTAGTTAGAAGTGTTTGACTAATGAAGTGTAGTTGTAGAGGTTATACCACGATGTTGACGCAAGCATAAAAATATATTATAGAACATTATATATTACAATGTACTTTTCATTTTTTTTTATCAATCGAATTAAATTTTACGCTTTTTTCAGCTTTCCAATGAGAAATATGTTGAATTTAGTTGATCTTAGATGCAGTGATTCGATTAAGGTCAAATATGTATCTGTTTGTTCGATAGCTTGTTGTCACTTTAAGAGTAAATTTTATTTATCTCACAGAAGCCCTCTTCCGTATTGGGAGAAACATGTGACAGTCGACAGTGAAATCATTCGCCAAGTTCACACTATAAGATGGAGGCATATGTAAAGAAGCACCCTATCAAGATCCGGGCTACCATAGAGGAGCGTCTCAAAGTAGATGATTTCCATTTGATACCAGCATTATTTTGACCATGACCATTTTCAACTAACATTGTTGTAAATAACCCTAAACTATGAATTCACGTAAGGAGGAGCGTGTTCCAAACTTGGCGAAAGAATTTTTAATATACATGCATATATGTATGTACCTTGAAGAGTTTGCTTATGAGTCACATTATGGTATAAGGTGTCAAAAAAATCATACGAATTTGTGTGGGTATGTAACGGGAAAGTTCTTGTCTTACATATTTTATGCCCTTTTCGGACAAATAATGTTCTAATGATGTCTTAAGTACAGGCACTTTCAATCCGACTCTCTTCCGATTTCCCTTTTCAATCAAGTTTACGTTTCTGATGATCCAAAAGAATAAACTTGAATACAATTGAGCTCAGATATTACTAATACCTAAGCATATATACCTTCTTGGTCTTTGAAATAACATAAAATTTCATTATACTATACTATACTTATAAGGTGGCAGCTTTCATTAAAATTTTTTTACCAAGGCGAGCGAACGGGAAGTGGCATTTGCACCGCCTGCAGCTCAACGACACAGAAGATAGATTGCACACACATATATAAAAGAGATTGCATAAAAGAGGTACTTATGCGGTGTGGAGACTTTCCGCTCACTACCTTGGTTGTGGCTGGTTGTGGCAGCGATTGTCGGTTATCTCCATCGCTCGGCATGCAGCGCGTTACAAATGCCATGCTAATGACGTTAATAACATTTCTCTGTAAAAGTGAGCATTGACTGTGCTGAGGCGGAGGAACACCGACTGTCAAGTCGACGCAAATGCGTCGTGTAGCAGTTGTAGTGGCACATGTGTCAAGTGCGACTTTGCATTCATAGTTAGTACATATGTATGTATGTGTTGCTCTATGTGATTGTGCCACATTAGAGTTCTGATCTTCAATTTGCATTTTAAATAGCTATAAATGCTGTGCGGCAGGTATGCTGACAATGCGGCAGTTAACTAAGCAAGGTGGCAAGAAAACAATCTCCAGCAGTAGTTACGAATCGCATACCGACAGGCAAGCAGTTATAATTGGTTGCACATTTTGTTACATACATATCTATATTGCGCTATGTGTCTACGTGTATGTGTGTGTGGCCACTGCCAAGCAAGAGGAAGTTTTCAACAAAACTGATTAAGGAAGCAGCCAGCAGCCGTTGGCCGTTCAATGTTGATGGCCCGAGCAGCGGGTGTCATGTAGAACGTAAATCAAGTTGCTGAGCAGCAGCGAGCAAAGCTAAATTTTAGCACACAAAGGCATTCAGCTTACCATGTGAATGTGAAGTCAAAGGAGGCGTTTGAGAACACGATCAAGCGACAATGTTGCTGAGGGTAACACATTCCAGCTGCGGCGCTGCTTGTTGAAAAGCATGTAAAAATTGTTGAAAGCGAAAAATGTGCCTTGCTTGTTTTTGGCTTACTCTTTTTTCAAATCTGTCGGCTTAATCGTTCTTCAATATTTCTTTTTTTTTTGTCAATCTTATTTATTTGAGAGATTCACCAAGCTTTATTATTTATACTAGGCGAAATGTTTAGGTCCTAAAGTATTTTATGGAGGCTTTAGGATTTTCCTTTATTTTCCAACAATAACTGTAAAATATTCACTTTAAGGGGGTATTCTGCTCTAGAATTTTGAAAAATTCCATTTTTTTCATGTATTTTTTTTAAAAGGATTTTTAAACATTAAAATTATTTTAAGAGCTACAGTTACTTTAATGACCCGGTAGGTAGGCAGACTCACTTTTTTAAACGCGTTTTTCGCGAAACTACTTTTTTCCACACGGTACCGGCATTATCTCAAGTTCTATACAACCGATTTACTTGAAATTTTGTATGAACCTTCTTTATATAATCCTTTATCCTTTATTTTTATATAATCCTTAATCCTTTGTTTTTTAATATTTTAAAAAAATTCAGGAATTTCAAAAAAAAATGCTTAAAAAATTATTTTTATTTTCAGGCAGTCACCAGTTTTCAGAAAAAAATTTTTTTCGTGTTCCCTGAAATAGAGACTATAACAGCATCCTTACTGATTAAGAATTTCTTTTGATTTTTTTTTCAAACCACCAAGAGGATCAGGAGCAATGTCACCAGGATGCGCCATTTTTTTTTACACCTGTCTCTCCCCCCTCTAATTATTTTAATTTTTAATATTCTTTTGTAAATTATTTTCTTAAGATATCAATAAAAACACCATCAAAAAATGGATAGTAAAAAATATTTTTGGTTTTTTTTTTAAATAAAATTCAAAAAACTGCCCATAATTTGATTTCTAGAGTAGAATACCCCCTTAAATGTTAAATTGAACAAGACATACAAACATATCTCCACTTAGCGAAAAAATGAATTGCAATTCACACTGCCATCGCAAATCCTTTCTGACACCCCGAAGGCAATTTCACCTTGCTCTGGCAGCACTCAAACCACGCGCGCCATAATAATAATGGATACTATTTTACACCTTTAATTATATGGTTTGATTATCATCCTTTGCCGTCGCAACGGAATTGACAGTGAATTATATGCAGCCGATAGAATGAAGCAGGCGCAGAGGTCTGCTAGCCACTGCTATTGGTAATTCGATTTCTTGCACATTTTGATGTGTTTATTACGAACAGGCGTGGTTGTCGCTTGGATATATCTGCTTTTGGCAGTAAATAATAAAAAATCATCAAGTCACTTTGCTGCCGGTTCCACGGGTGCGACGTGTGGCTTATCTAAAAGCTCTTAAATCCAGTGTCGGCTTTTTGAATAATTTGCTAACTTAAGCTGGTCTAGGTGTTGAATTTCTTATAATTGTTTCATAGTTATGAGTTTGGTGGAGAAGTCTAGGCCGGTAATGATGACATAATTAGTTTTTCAATATAAAGTGCCATGTTTTACAAATTAGTATTTGATGCCTTTCGCTACAAAGGGATCTGTCGGACACCAACTTGTGGTAACCCTCACGCCAAGTGTCGGGTAATGAAATTACCATTTATAAACCATAAAAGCGGTCACCAAGAAAAGTTCATAACCAAATCACTTACAGTATTTGGACAGCTGAGGTGCCGCACTTCCTAGCGCATCTTGAATGATGAATGAATCCATTATGGTGTCTATAAATTCCGTAATCCTATGAATGGCAGTGTCATTAAAAACACATTTTCCAAAACGATGCTGCGGACTTCATGCCGCATCAGGGACATTGGAAGTGAATGGCTCAGGAAAGCCTTTGTTTGAGTTCGCGTCAGTTCTACTGTCTTTTACTTTATGTGAATTTATTGTAGTATTCACTTATTACCCATGACAAGCGCAAATGCTGTGTATCATCGTGTTTCCAAGTAAAATTCTGCAAAACTCTTTCCATGAGTAGTGCTTTGAATACTATTTCATTACGCCATAATTTATCTTGACTTCTATTACTTGGTTGCCTAGGCCGGTTATATGACCATTAGCTACTCAGTAAAGAAAATAAGAAACTTTTTTTCGGGCTTGTGAATAAAGAATTTTAATGTTTATCAAAACTCATGTCTCATTCTGGAAGAGTGATCATGATACGTAATAATAGTACATATATTACTAGAGGTTTCGAGGAATCCTACTCTAATGCTTAAGGAGATTTTTATAGAATAGATTGTAAGGCCATTTGTATATACTCGTAGAGATGTGATGAGGTAACCAAAAGGAATATCACACCTTGTGTTAAGGCCTTAACATAATAAATAGAACTCTACCTAATCCTAAATTTTGTAACATTTCAGAATCGGTAGACAATATGCTATGGAACTAATGAACTAGAACATAACTAGTGATTTTTCCTAGCGAGAACACTGCTAAAGATAGCAGCCACCTCTATCCTTTATCCAGTTGAAAGCAACTAAAATACAGTCCATTTTTTTAGTTTAGTACTTTCAGACAAGTAGATTTGTAATTATGTATATGTAGGAGTGCAGAAATTTCCGCTCAAATAAATTGCAATAATAATTTATAATTCTGTTCTGTTGCTGTCGCTCTATCTGCCGCAACAAAAGCGCAACTCTCCAATGCCTTTGATGACTTCATTCCGGGAAGCAAATGCGGTAGCCTCGACAGCAACTATGATGAATTGCTTTTAAACTCCTTCAGGTGCAGAGGAAGCGCGTCTCGCCTGCCGCTAACTATATAAAATTATATACAATTACAACAAAGTAGATAAAAGATGAACGCATTTTACAGTTGCGAAGTTGGGATGTAACCAGATTGGCTTGGCTCTAGTTACAAGCCTTTCTTTCTTTGTTGGTTGCCGTTATATAACAATTGCTTTAACCCATTAATTCTAGTTCTGCACACTAATAAATAGGAAGAAAGTAGCTATTTTCCGCTAGCTTTCTAGCTGTAAAAAGCATTTTTCACTCTGCTGCCCCAACACTGATTAGCACCAAGCTTGAGCGTGCATTCATTACAAGCATTTTACTTGCGTTTGATGTTCAGAAGTTAAACTCATTTTTATCTGCGACTTTTATGTTGCCTTTTTCCCATGTTTTTCCTTTCATATCGCGAGCTGCTACTCACTTATATATTTTTATATGAGCCTTTAGACAGTACATTTGTTTGAAGAAACAATTAGTTATAAAACAGTATTTTAGCGGTAATGGAAATTAGGCAAACTATTTGTAGTATATTATATTATATTAGATTCCAAGTCAATGTAATCTTGCAGATATAAGTCGTTATCATGAACTTAGTAACTGCAGTATCGCAACTCTATTTTTACTACCGTTCTCTGATGAGGCTGTAAATACTATTTGAAGTTTGCCTCTCTTTGCACTTTCTGGTACACTTCACTCTGCGCATAGGAACGAGGTTTGTAACACTTAGAGGCAAACGTCGAGAACCCTATAAAATAAATTGAATACATAAATTATCCGTAGAACGCACTGTGTCGATTTAGCCATTTCCTCTGTGCGTATATACTCGGTGTTAAAATATCAATCTGAAAACTTTCACACGTTGTTGAGATCTAACCACTGTAAGCATAAATCGGTTGTATAAACTGACTGATCGGGAGCAAGTTGTTGGAAAGAATATTTTGAGTATATTTTTGTGTGGAGGTTATTACGTCTACGGTGCAGCCGAAACTAATGTTTTTGTTAGTTTTATGCTATATTGTTATTGACATTTTGTAATTTACAAATCATATAATTAATGTCATAATTATAATAAATTATAAACTTGTCCAAAGGAAACTGTGATTAGTATTGTCGGGGCAAAATTATATTATAAGCCCACGTATTTTAATGATGCGTTCGAAAAATTGTATGTCATTCCCAGCTATTTTTGTAGGTACTACCCTTATTCGCCCTCGTTGCTTTGTTTTAGTTGTGTTCGTGATAAAGTAGACTCCCCAATATAGCTTTTCAATACTTTCATTGATTCCAAAGCCGCTAAAGATACACCAACGTATCGAGCTCAAACTTCGCACATTTGCCCCAGTAAATTTGATATATTTTGAAAAATTCTCATGGACATTCTTACACCATAAAAATATATTTCCAAGCCTCACACCCTTTGCGGTGCACCTACGGAAGCACTCTATAATGAGTCTTACAAGCAAAATCCTGTGTTTCACAACATTTTATTGGAGTACTCGACAATTCCTTTTTTCATAATTTCTATGTTTTGATATTAACTTCTAACAAAAGAAAGAAATCAACCGTAAATAAGAATCTAAAGCAGGTTTTGACGCTTTCGATGTCTGTATTCGGTATTACTATACCATAATAAAAATATTAAAATAAATTATTTTTTCTCATACCCTGTTTTTGTAAAACCTGAGTAAATACCATACCATAAAAACCCACCAGTAATTAGCTATTTGCAACCATAGGGAAATAACGTAACTACTATAAATACTGCCTTGCCGCCAATAAATATAATGTTCAATCGTTTTATAGCCTCTTCACTTAGCTAAAGCTTAAATATATGAATATAAGTTTACCTTGATACACAAACACACATAAGAAAATATTGTTCATTTGCAAGCACTTTTATGCGAAGAGTAATAAATTTATTCACAGCTTTGTCTAAGGATTATAAATTACAACCGAAAGCCAATACGCGGATATGAAAACGTACAAGGTGCGTTCCAAAGTAAACAGGACTTCAAAACAAAAAAAAAAAAAAAAAAAACAGAACAGATGGTTTTTTGGCAAAATCAATATATTTTATTCAAGGTAGTCTCCTTCGCCTTCAATATAGCTTTTTGCACGGTCGAAAAGCATGTCGAACGAGTCTTTTAGCTCGTTGGCCCGTATGGCCACCAGTATGCCGGTGCCAGCCTTTTGGATGGTTTCAACGTCTGCATAACGCTCTCCTTTCATGGGAAAATGCATTTTTCTGAAAAGAAAGAAGTCGCACGGTCCCATATCAGGTGAATACGGGTGTGGTTAATGGTTAAAATGTGATTTTTGGTCAAATAATCGGTCAGAAGCGTCGATCGAAGAGACGGCATTCTGAGCAGTTTTTATTCGTCAGTCAATTAGTGCGGAACAAGCCGTGCACACACCTTTCGGAAGACCAAATGTTAGGTCAAAAATACAGTAAATCGATGTTTTGGATATGTTCAATTCCATTTCCATGAATTTCATGGATCATGGGTTTTGATTGGCCCACCTTGAAAACGTTAAAACCATTTGTGCTCTCTGCTACGCGATAGGCAATCATCGCCATACACTTGTTTCATTAATTGAAGCGCTTCGGTAAAAGTTTCACCAATTTTTAAACAAAATTTAATGTTGGTTCTTTGTTCGATGCTCATTATCGCTTCTAATCAATGAAATATCATGAAATTCTCACTGGAAAATCGATAAATATAGAAGATTCTAACACACCAGTCGACATATACGGGGCACTAGGTTCAAAAAGTTCTGATTACTTTGGAATGCACCTTGCATATCCATGTATTTGGGTGTGTAAATAAATACTTAAATACCGGAAACCTTTGAAAAATCATAACTAAAATGAAACTACAAGTGCAATAATCAGCTTAAGATTGTGTAGACGGGTTGATCAGTCACTAAAAGTTCTTTAGAACTTAAGGGACCTATTGAAGCCGGCACTTAATTTTATATCAGAATGACCTAAATGAAGTTTATCTTTTCGAGTATCTATTGACAAATCTTGCGATATTCTTAAATGTTGCTAACAATAGCCAACACATGGTCTCGAATTACTGAACCTTATAAAATAAGTTTCTTAGTGGCCCTTACGGCTCGGTATTGCTGGACAATAGTATGTTAATTAAAGCAAACTTTTAACGTCATTGGCAGAATGAAATTGAGTTCTTTGAGAGCTTTGGATTGTCGTTTAGTTCTCGCCATTTTAAATGTTCTTAGAAGGCTCCAGATGTCTATAATTGCTTTTAAATTAATTCCGCAATCGCGTTCTGTAAACATTTTAATAACTACAGCCCTTTTACTATAGTTTTAAGTCGTGATTTATTTGGACTATTCTTAATACAACATTAATCAAGTTGACGCACCCCTTATTAAAACAATGATTGATTTTGCCGTGCCCTCAAGGCTCAGTAGCCACTTTTCGGTCTTAAATAATAACAAATATCAGGGTTTACTCAAACTTAAATTTCTGCACTTGGATTGCACTGTTTTGTTGCTTATATTCCAAAGATTTGTCTTATTGAAAAATCCTAAGTTATATGTGCTAACTAGTAAGAAAGCTAACATATACATACAATAACACCTTGTATAAATTCAATTCAATTATTACTTTTCCGCGATCCATTGAATGAAAGCTATAAGTAGATATTGTTTGATCTACCGATAGAAATACAGTTATAAAGAATATCAAAGTGCCGACGTTCAAGACAACACACTTTCCTTCATTCATATGATTTGAATTTTCAATTTCATTTTATTGCTAGTAATAAATGAGCATCCCCACACACGGCTTAAATTTCCTAAATCATTAAATATCTAGTTGTGGACTTTTCAAGGGATTTACGCCGCTTAACTTCGCCTGACTTCGCAAAACTATGCGCTGAATACTTATTTTACAAATTATTACTTATATGTATATGTTTGCACCTCCGAGCGGTCGCTCTTTAGAACGCTGCAATCCAAAAACTATTCAAGATACGACCTTCCCGATTTCACAGGATATTTATGGAAGCATAAGCTATCGAAAAAGCAAATGCAATTGTTTTTTTTAGAAAGTATCATACTGGTATAGCCCGTTTAGGTCTCCGACGTTAACACACAGGTGTTAAACATTTTATGGCAATACCAATTCCTGTTCAAGGTACAAAAAAACGTGAAAATCCGTAAGCAAATGCGGAAGTTTGTTAGAATTTTTGTCTCTAATGCAAAACCAAAAACTTGCGTGCCCTTAAAGCTTAGAGCATACTGGCAGAAAAGCACGCTGCAAGAAACGCCTTGATATGTTGTATAACAACATTCAACGTGGCAAGACATAACAAACGAATTTTTGCTAATTGCATTTACTAACTAGAGAAATGTGCAGGTGTTGCGTTTAAGCCGTTGTGTGGTATTTCTACAAAGACAAGTGCTTAAAATTTTTTAATAGAAGCGAATACATACCTGATTTGGTGAAGATTTCTTGCGAGAAAAAATGTTTAGGAAATGGAATAGAGAAGAAAGGATAACTAATGATATATTTATATAGAATTTGTATAAAAAGGAAATATCTTATCAAAAATTTGTTACTATTTTTGGACATACATTTTTCAATTTAAATCCCCAAGGTGCAGTAATTTTTATAGCAAAATATAAGAATAATACAAGGTCAATTTACTCGCCAAAGATTTAAGCGCATCTGAGTGCATTGCAGACGAGTTATCTTGCCCGCTAACTATGCTACCGACGGCGCACAAACCGCAATAGATGCGCTTAGCCTTAAACAAATTGTCCCTTTCTTACTTGGTTCTTTGGATTGCAGCATTTTTTCTCCACACATTTGTAACCCTTCTTGAGTACGAGTATTGCTTTTTCGGTAGACGTGAATAATTTATGAATAAAAAACACGTTGCACTGGAACTGAGTGACTACCGACGACTGTGCAGCCTGCAACTAATCGCAGATAGTTTGCAACCGAAGTTTTTGAAGGTTTCTCGATATCTTTTCGTGGTTTTTTTCAAGCGTTCAAATCAGTTGAGGGTTATTGTTGTAATGATGATAACAGAACGCCTGGTGGTTGATTCATCTCCAAAGCGTCACAGCTGGAAGGCCTTCTTCTGTGTACGTGATTTGAAGATTTACAACTTTGTTGTCATTTTGAGTATTGCGACAGAGTGACAAATTTCGGACAATGCTCGTGTGCCCATTGTGTCTTTGATTCTGTGTGAGTGAGTCCCCATATGTGTGTGTGTTTGTTGCACGATCGGCTCAAGTGATATTTTCATGCTCTTGTTTTGCAATTTGTGTGTAGAAATTGCGCACAAACTATGACATTTGGCATTTGAGGGTTCACCAGAAGATAGAGAGCATTAAAGTACTTAAGTGGATCAATTACAAAGTTCGACCATTTCATACACACATTTCAGTCGCTTTTTAAGAGATTTATGAATAATAATAGTTTTCTAAGTTTTTTTTGAATTGATGTCCAAATATAGGCGCAGGTAAATTTTGTTACCGTATGGATCGCATCTAAATATGTACAGCTAATATATAATAGCTAATATAGTAGATTCCTCTCTCTTAATAACACCTTTTTTTCGTGCGCTTCTTAGAAGGGTTTTTTATATAATTTTTCTATTTTGACTTCTGGGCGTGCTGTGATTGCCCTGAGAGAATCTGCGAGATCCCAAGGGTTATTAGTTTAGTAAAGCAATAATACTTAAAGAACATAAGCACTATAGCAATTAGCGAAATGGTAAAGTTGTACTTTTTAAAATCTTTAGTAGTTGTATTCGAAGATTGGAAAATTATGATGTATACCTATGTTTGAAGAGTTGATGATTTAAATCATTAAGGAAATCCCTTAAATGCATAAGAAAAATTAGCAATTTAGGATGGTCAGCCAAGCCGTTTCAATTATATACTGCTAGTATATTTATAATATTCCATCTTCTATTGGCTGGGATGTGAGTATTTTCAAGACGGAAAATAAATTTCTAGCGGAATTTGCTTCTAATATTGAGGTACAGATCAAAGAGAGATAGACTTTCAGCTAGATCTTTAAATCTTTGTTAAAATTATTTGCTACTTTGAAAACGAAACAAATTTTAATTAATTCAAACTCAAGAGAGACGTATAATTTCACACGTATACTGGGCTCCACCGACTGAAATATTAATTGGAAACATTAAATTCAAGTGAGCTCAAAGGAGAGGGTAAATTTCGAAAACAATAACAAAATGCTCCGAAATCACTTTTAAAATTCATGCGGCTCAAACGCTTATGAAAGCTTGTTTATATACTTTTAATTTTTATTGGCTCCTAAGATGCCTGCGGTCGGCACCGCACTTTGCTCTGTTTCGGTCTAATAAAAATCAGCGAAACACTGTCACTGCCTCAAGAAAAATACGAAGCATTCACGAGGGAAACGAGAAAAATGTCGCGCATTGAATTGTTATTTATTTGATTTCCTTTGTGTGCCTAATAAAGAGCGCTGCCAAGCTGCCAACAAGCGCATAAACAAAGCGCACACACACGCGCATACGCAAAGCGAAACATTTGGAGGCACAAAAGTCAATATCTAATTGCTGGCAACAAATATCCATATAGTAAAGCGGTTGTTGGCTTTGTTTGTCGTTTCGCGGCAACTTTGTGTCAAAGCACTTGTTGAGCAATAGGTTCCAACATTCCACACAACGCAGTGGCGGCAGCAGACTAATGCATATTCAGGTTGCGGAGGTTGCTATGGCTTGTTGTTGTACTGTCTTTCACATAACGTTGCACGATAACACAAATTGCGCCATCGACCCATAGGGTGATTGCTTGCCAATTGAAACGCTTAAGTGGAAGTTGCAGCTTGCAACGGCGGTGGATAAAACAACAATTTGGTTGATCTGTCGCGCTTAGTTTTGCCATTGCTTCCTTTGTTGTTGTGTTAGTGCTGGCCTCCCATTTACAATCACTGGAATTGTGCGACGCTGCAAATATTTAGAGGCTTATTAGCTCAAATTGATTTTATTTAATTAAGTATTAAATTTCAATAGAGTTGTGTCCAATAGTTTTATCTTTCGGACTCTTTCGTTAAAATTGAAACCACACAGTTGTTAGGTTCGGACCCACAGTAAGGCGTGGTTAGGTATAATAGACTATATTTCTGGATTTATTCTCTTCAAGGAAAAATATTTGTACAGTGACAGCTCTCTTATATTATGTCAAAGCTAGTTAATATGGATCGGACGATTTCTTAGAGGTATCACATACTTGTTAAGATGACCGACCAAAACAGATTTAAGCAAAAGCTGGACATTAAGGAAGAAAGAGTCGAAATATTGCTTCGTTACATCCTTCAAATAACGTTTACAATGTCGACTATCGGAAAAATATAATGTAAGCACATTGTATATGAAGACTCTTTAACTGCTTACTTTAAGAAAAAGTAACCGAATGCTATTCTATGAGTATGTACGGGTTTTTATACGCTTTGGCGTGAAGCTGATTAAAACGATAGCGCTGATAAATTGCGCGCTTAGCGGTGTTGAAGAGCTCTTTGACCTACTCATCATAAGGAAAAGTACGGCCAAATAACCGTTATTGTGCAAGCAGCACACATTTGTAATTTAATAATGTGTGTATGTTTGTTTCAACACATTTACTGTTAAAATATTGTGAAATGCGAGAAAATAGGAAATCTCGTAGGTGTTATATCGCTTTCTCATTGATTTTAATTTACTGATAATGTTGGAGAAATATGCCTCAAGTTATTTATTTGTTGCTAGTTTGTAGCTTAATCATTTTTTTGATAAAATAGAATGATACAAACAAGGGAGTGGAATGAGCATCAAAATGGCTCAACGTTGCAGAAAAATGTGTGAAAAAAGTTAATGATTTAAGGAGGTAAAGGAAATTATGAAAACTCGTGCACAATACTTATTCGAAAAAGCAGATATTAAGGTGTTATTACAGAAATAAGTTTTCGAATGGAAACCATCAATCCGTTTCTTCTGGTTGATTTCACTGATCACATAAGATCATAATTAACCCAATATTGACATTGTATCATACAATCTAGTTTAAAATGAAATGTTTTTATCATCTCCTTGCAGTGTTTAAGAAACTCTGAGTTCAATTAACAAATGTAATGTACACGCTTAATGCGAACAATAGAACAATATTGTATTGTCTATTATGTTAATGTTTTCACTTACCATAAGCTCGAGTTCAAGTTTCCCTGTTTAAGGGGGTATTCTTGTCTAGACGCATGAATTTTAGGCATTTTTTAAACTAAGATAAAAAAATGCAAAAAATTTCTACTAAACATTTTTTTATATTTTTTTATTGACATTTTAATAATATCAAAAATAAATTGCAAGAAAAAAAACCAAAATTCCTAGAGATACGGGCCGGTGGAGAGGTGACCTCAAAATAAATGGTGCGTCCTTTTTGACGTGATTTCACCCCTTGTAGAGAAGCAAGAATATTATTCATTAGGAAGGATGTCATTATCAGATTGACCATTTTCAAAAAAAAAAAAAAAAAAAAAAAAAAAAAAAAAAAAAAAAAAAAAAAAAAAAAAAAAAAAAAAAAAAAAAAAAACAATAAATA
The DNA here is from genome assembly GCF_001853355.1 of Bactrocera latifrons. Lineage (NCBI taxonomy): Eukaryota > Metazoa > Arthropoda > Insecta > Diptera > Tephritidae > Bactrocera > Bactrocera latifrons. The sequence continues at coordinate 31,295 of NW_017537096.1, read as the reverse complement.
AATAACAAAATCTCTTCGATTTAAAAAAAAAATTCGAATTTTTTAAAAATACTTCAACTCCAAATTCAAGACTTTCAAAATATGCAAAAAAAAAATAGATTTTTTCAAAATCCTAGACCAAAATACGCTCTTAATAACAACTGCAAAATTCTTTACTCTACTTACTTTTACTCGCGCTAAATACATCACTGCTCATTGAGTTGCATCTTGCTCACGCATACGCCGTGGCATGCACCGCTGTGTCTCTGCCAAGCTGAAAATCGTTCCAGTTTTTGATTTATTTTCTCTTTGTAGACATTCTTCGCATATTCGCTACTCCTGACTGCCTTCGTGTAATTAAGTTGAGTATTGTACTTAAATTTGCTAGGCTAATGCATTATTTATGTCCCTCAGCGAGCAATGCAGTGTGCAGTTGGGTTGCTGCCAAAGCAACAACTTTACCGGAGGGCTTCGAAATGCCGCAAATAGTGAGATCCTGGCGGCAAAGCTTAGGTGGCGCTTGATGAAGGCACACAGTATTGAATATGTTTCGAACACGTCTCATCATCACCAAAGACGTGTTTGAAGAACATAACGACTTTTCGTAGGTTGTCAAGCATTTCTTTTGCGACGTGGTTTTGCCAAACGATTCAGATCTTTCAATATAAGCCTACGAGACTGACACGATCTTATGTATCCGTAGTCAAAATATTTATCCATTTTGGTTGATTCGATTGATAAGAAACGCTGAAATCCTCCACTATCTCGCTGTTACATGATGATTCTCAGGCAGTGTTTCTATAACTTCTTCGAATGCATTGCCAACTAGAGTACACTAAGGACGGCGTGCTTCGTATTTCAAACACTAAATTATTTAACCTCAACATCAAAATCTCAACACTTTCCTTTAAGTCTGAAAGCATTAACATTATATAAGCCAAATAGTTTGTTAAACATTTCACCCACATACACAACTCTCACATATGAGCAGCAGTTCCGTTCGTGCATTAAAAACAATTACATGACATATGTCAGCGTCAGCGCTTCCAGTCCAACATAGTTCCAGCAACATCAGTCGTCGCTACTGGTCATGTTACCAGTTGAATTCGATGTACTCCATGTCTGACTGTGAATGCAGAAAAACACGCAAAGGCAATTAAAATTATTTAATTGACGTGAGTGCACTAGCAACACCAACAATCACAAACCGTGCAAAAATAATCAAAAAAAAAAAAAACACGTAAAACGAAAGAAATCGCATTTAGGAGCAACCGGACTGAATGAAGCCGGATTTACGCTGAGATTATATCCATGCATGTAGGTGGCTGTTAAATGAAGAAGAAACAGCGCTCTGCTGAGCGCACAGGCTGTGGTGTGGTGAGTTGCAACGAGGCGGCAATTGTCTAGACCAACATCATTGCTTTGGACAGTGCGAGTTGAGTTGATATATGAGGGCGTATTGTAAGCGAGTTTTGTCTTGTTTGCGTTACGTATGTAAATATGTTAGCAGCAAGTGGCTCTGAGTTGAAGTTTTCATAGTTAACTAACAGCTGGATTTGTTAAAGGAAAGGTATTCTAGAACTTTTTTTCTTGCACTCACGGCTCAATACCATTTGAAGTAGGTTTTTCAGTTTATCGACTCAAATTATCGATTTTATAGCCATTTAGGAAGCCATAACTGCTGTTCCATATGCCTCATTCAGCCACAAGCGTGCTTCTAATAGCTTTTCTTGCTTATTCTTTCGAAATAATCAGTATGTTGTTAGTGTTATTACTCTGTAGTGACTCCAGCATTTAGGTATAGTCTAGTCAAGTACTCGCAATTCAAAGCAACAATTGAATACCTCTCTAATCTTCTGATGCAATCTATAAATGAAAAAAACTCCGTAAAATGTACATGCAATTATACTTTTTGTTTTTCTACCACTGGTACTATATATTTCTAGCACACACTTATAAAACACAAATAATAAAACTATACAATGATTATATACATGGATACACTCTGACGATCTTAATTGTAACTAATCTAGAAATATTTCTAATAGTGCGAAAATTATATTTCAGAAATCGTGAAAAACTCAGAGGGAGTTAATACTGGTGAAAAGTGTCCAATTATGCTTTTGTTTGTCATTCTTTACGAAAACTTTAAATCACTCAGAGCTGAATTGATCCGAACACATTTCTTGTGTTTCACATTAATATCTAAAATGCAATATGAACGGTTATTGAGATCTGATTTGCTAAAAAAAAAAAAAAAACAACTTTTTACGACGTGGCGATTCGAAATGGTCTAAAAAGATAAAACAGACTAGAGACACCTTGCAAAATATATATCAATAACTGAAATTATTTCTTTGGGAACATGACTACGTATTTTATCAGGTGATTATTTATAAGAAAATTTCATCCACGTATATATTCTCTTGTACCTTTTTACCAAATTTAGTTACTTAGTTTAAGCCAAATATTGCTTTGATTTCTGATTTTAAATCAAAACGCCCAAATGTTGGTTCCTCAACCTAACAATTATATTTTTTGAAGGAAAATCTAATCATTTCAGAACTACAGTTAATTTTCTTATAGAAACGGTTTGGAGATAACAAGTGAATATACTCAATTTGAAGTTATTTTTCACTGTCTGACTTTATTTATTCCTCCATGTTGCCCATTGGTAGAAATTTGTTCGAAACTCTCACTTCCTAATTATGCAACTACTGATATCAAATACATTTGATCGTTTTAAACACTTTTTATCATACAACATTGTCACATGTCTCAACTATATTCACAGCTAGTGGCCAACCATTTTAGCTTGCCACCTGCCAGTCCGGGCATGTTTATATAAATCTGAGGCAAAATAAAATCACATTTCGATAGTAATGTCTATGTAAACAAACGTAACATAAATTAACATTACGGACAAGAGAGAAGTAAAAAGAGGAAACCAAGTTGGACGAAAGTCTAACCGAAATCACAAAAGTTCTCGACAGTCACGCCATCGCTGCCGGAAATTTGTAATTGCAAGGTATTTTACACTTAAAATTGGAAATTGTTCAGTGGCAATACGCCCAGAATATAAAGGAAGTGGCGCAATAGCGATGGCGATCCGCAGTGAATGCCAGCTGGGCATGTATAAATGTATGTATATGTATAGAAGGGCGTGTGTGAAGGACGCTTATCTGCAAACAGAGCTTCATCATAAGCAAAATATGCAAATGCATTGTCGCTACGATCGTTTGCAGACTATGTTTCTTAGCGATAAGTGCACTCACATATTCGCATAATTCGTTAGATCGAAATGCTTGGAGATTAGGCAGAATACATATCTGATGGTAGTGTTATCACTTATCTTCCGAATATCGGGGTTTCTTACTATTTTGAACACAATTCGAAAGCGTAAAATGTGCACACCACATTGAAATGTTTACAAAGTGGCCTGCTAAACTTCTTATGTGTACAGGGCGTAACGCATAATAAAACCAAGTAAATATGTGTAGATGGATGTGTGTGGTTTTTCCCTTTTTATAATTTTCTGTGCAACTTTTTCCTCACCATAAACTTTTTTCCACTTGCATTGATCTTGCGGCGGTAATATTGGAAGTGCAAGCTGATTGCTCGATTTTTTATTTCATTACTCTTTTCATTTTTGAAAACTTTCCTTTGAATTACATCTATTAAAAGAAGACTTTACTTGTCATGCACTCCACTTAGGCTGAGAAATTGTTAATCGCTACCAAATTTATCACAGTTGATCTGTGTAGATTTTAGGCAATATGCCTGGCAAAGTGTCAATTAGTACTAATAATTAGAGGAGTTTTGATGTAAAAAGCTGATAAGTAAGTTTGGCTTTATTGGAGTCAGTTCAATTCATATTAAAGTGATCAAAAAGAATAATTGACGTCTTGCTATTATCAGTTTGTATAAACGTTCATCTCGGAGAGTTAATTAATTCAGTCCTTGCTGTTTCTCTTGAGATAATTAGAAAGCAATTTTGAAACAGCCGTAAAAAGTATTGACAAAAACAATCAGGAAAAGCTTAAAATACTCCACAAAGTTGTTAGAACTAAAAAATAATGGAAAAAATTTTTTATATAAAGCCTTTGATTAAAACCGAGTCCAACTAATATTACTATTTACTCCAAAACGTAGTAACCTCACATTTTATTAACAATATTACAGTTTACTAGAAAGTTTTGGATACGCACTACTATACGTACCATTTGCACTAGGTGGTGATGTTGATACATGCAAACACGGAACTTTATGATTTCCGTTGAAGAGTTGTATCTGATAGTAGGGTTGTGTGTAAACTGTCCTAAACCTTGATTCCAGGTTTCTGGTATTCGTAAGGTGTTTCTGGAGTAGAATATTTTATTTATATGAAATCTGTGAATCAGATCAGGGTTTCACTATTTTGAGACTGACATATTCTACTATTTTATGAAGTGTAATAACATCAACGTTGAGTGAAAAGAAATAATCGCGTCCATAATAATTGATTGGTTATTTAACCTAACATACAGTTAATAAAAAAAAAATTAAAAATTTCAAAGGAAAAATGAGTTTTCTAATAAAGATCTCATTCTGCGAACATGCCAGAAAAAGTGATCTCGCGCAGTAAGTAAGCCGCAGCGGGAACGTCGCAAATGATCCCTTCCCAGTCGTTTTTCGGTAACAAGCCATCGTCGCCACAGTCTCATACGTGCAGCAAGCATTGAAGTCACAGAGGAATTAGACTGTCCACTGCTATAGACAGTTGCTTTACCAGAAATGTTTCTCAATTCTATAAGAACTGGTACATGTGAGGCCAGAGTTATGTGGGATATCTTCAAGGAAACAGATTTTGTGTAAGCCATTTTATTTAGATGTAATTTATTTGCGTTCATTCTGCAATGTACCTTATACATTTTAAAACTAAACTAAGAAGATATAAAACGTTTACATATATTTCTAGACCTTCCATCTTCTATATTGAAAGATCCAGCTCACTTTTAGATATTCCATTTGAATACAGACATGAACAGCGAAATATTTGCAAAGTCAGTTGAATTAACTGCTACCATTGATATTATTTATGCTCTTTGTCACTTGACTAATAGAATATTTTCAACACATTAAGTCTACCGTATAAAAACTCTGCAACTTACATGCAATAACAGATGGTATAGCACTTACATACAGGTGTGATCATTTGTGGCTTAAACAGCAGTAACATTGCGCTGGCATGAGTTATGAATATTTGTGACCTGATTCTTTGATACCGTTACATTTTTACCAACAATTTACCGCAGGAGCCATCACAGCAGCCGCTACGTGTCCGCGCAACAATAACAACAAAAATATATTGAAAAACTGATAATTCAACTTGGACCGAAACGAGCGCCACGTGCTTTACTGTAAAAAAATCGTGCGTGTAACTTATGCAATTGATTGCGACATTCATTCATATGCAACCTACGCATTTTTGCACATTTTTCACACTTCCAATGCATTAAAAGTAACAAAAATAAGCAAATACGCTAAGCTTATGTACAAAATTAATAAAAAGGAAGGGGACAATAAGTAAACATGACTTCAACTAACAACGTCGCCGCCTGTTGTAAATGTTGCATGTTGCATGCATGCTAATGTTAAGTACTTCAAACTTTGCTGGCTACCAGAGCAGGGAAGAGTGTGTTTTGTTGAATTTCTTCGTGTGTGTGTGGTAAGTGATGGCCGCATAACGAATATTTGGCGCTTATTGCAACCAGCCATTAGTCGTGGCTTCAAACTCATAAGCTTGCCACATGCATGTCCACACATACATATATATATATATATTCATAAGCTTTTGCCTGCATGCACCTAGCTGTGCTTGTATGTGTGAGTGTTAATGACGGCAACAAGTGTGAAGATAAATCATTTTGACACGAGCTCTGTCTCACAGTTGTGCAAGATGAAGTTCACATAACGCGCACCCCCAACCCCCTTTTACCTGTGCGCATATCTGCATGCAAGCCAACTCGTAGTGTGTACCGTTGTCTACGTATGTATGTGTATGCGATGTAAGTATTTTCATATACAAAAGTGGTTAAAACGCTGGCTATAATTTAAATGCTATGAGTAATGTTTTGCTGCTTCGTATTAGTTGGCGCATATTTAATAATGTTTAACCATAAATTTTACCGAAAAACGTCATTATTTATGAGATTGTTATAGTGGAATATATTTTTGTAGATGACATAGTCTTGAAATTTCTAAAAATTTTTTTGAATATTTTATTTGCATACAAAAAATTGAAACGTTTTGTATAAAACTTTTAGTTTAAATCAGGGACGGTAACATTTATAAGGAAATTAACCAAAAAATCAAGCTTAATAATTATTTTTCAATTAATATTTTTTCCTTCACAAATTAATCGTTTATTTTTGATTTTTTTTATTCTGTGAATTTTCAGAAATTTTATTTGCCGTGCCCATTTTTACATCAAAAAACGGTTTGAGTCTGAATATTGTCGAAAATATTTGAAGTACTAATAACATGTAAAAATAAAATTACTAACCGAGAAGATAGAATTATAATTGCGAAAAAATATTTGACGACTTGTCAAGTGGTTTTATCAATTTTTTTAGAATTTTATAATTGTACATACGAGGTGTGTTCAAAAAGTATCGCGAATTTGCGTTTTTTCAAAAATTATTTATTTATTCATGAATTTCTATTTTGTCCCCTTCAAAGTAATCCCCATGAGATATTATAAACTTGTGCCAACAGTTTTTCCAATCTTCGAAGCACTTCAAAAAATCATTTTTTTATCTTCTTCAGCTCCTCCTTCGATGCCGACTTTATCTCGTCAAGAGAAGCGTAACGTCGTCCTTTCATATGCCTCTTCAGTTTAGGGGAGAAGAAAAAGTCACAGTTGGTCAGATCTGAGGAATACGATGGCTGCGGCATCATTAGTGTGTTGTTTTTGGCCAAAAAGTGCAAAAGCAAATTTTTGTCACATCTTCTCGGCCTACTGAGAACATTTTGTACCACCGATAAACGTTGCTTTGGTCCGTATGCTTCTCCGTATACCACAGTCAACATTCGGAGTGCATCCGCGCACTTAACTTCGTTTTTCACACAAAATTTGACACAGGTTCTTTAATCCATTTTTTTTAATAGGTAAAAATAGAAGACGATCCAAAACACGTGCAAGCAAAGCAGCTGTCAACAATTAAATGACCATTCAAAATGGCCGAGCTTGTTGGCTTGTTGTGAGAGACATGAGTACCAACATAACGCCACAAAAAATTCGAAATTCGAATATACGTAATCCGCAGAAATTCTTTCTGATGGCGCTCTTAATCATAATTCTCTAATTGTAAGAATTCGACATTTTTAGAATGGAATAATTTTTCTTTGGTATTCTTAAAAACTTTTTATGGACGGTAATTGAAGATGGAATTGCGGAACTGCAAATGTCATGATTGAACTTTTACTACATATTACACATTAAACAAACCAAAACTAAAAGTCAGGTTTTTAAGTAATTTTCTGCTAAAGTTAAAAGAATTTGCTGTTAATATTCAAATGTGTATACATTTGTTCATTTGTGGAAGTGAAAAATAAAGAGAAAAGTTCAAGCCCACTATGTCTAAATGGAAATAGCGTAGACGTAAATATCACAATTCAATACTTAAACTATTGAGCCTTAGCACACCCTCAATAATTCCATTTAATATTTTTTCGCCTACTAATTTGTGTGCTAATTTGCCATAAGTAATTTCATCGACTGCAATGGCAGTGTCTTTTTTTGAAAGTCAATAATTTCCGTGTAATAAACATCAATTGAACTGTCGTTAGAGTCCGCTTGCGATGGGCATATCAAATTTGCCGAAAGGAAAATGTATCTGCCAAATTGTTAATGGAATTGCCAACTTACAACAACAATAAATATGCGCTATGTATACACGCCCACAACTGTCTATCCAACCAAAGGCCTGATCTCTCAGGCGAATGCCATAAAAGGATATTTACGTTGTTGCTGTTGCACTTTGTGGCGCACTTTAGCTATTTGCCACAGCTGATAGCTGCAGATAAATTTCTGCCCGATCGCCATATTTGCTACTGTATATTTTTAAAAAGCCACACATGAATTCATTTATACCATAGATAAGCGCATGCGCATAGTTTGTCGTTGGCGTGGCCAAGTTTCGTAGCCGATGTGTTGTACTGCCAATAAATTTATGTGCCAAATCATTTTCGTACGTATATATGTGTGTGTATAAGCGTCGATGGTCTTAATTGCTCTCATTTGTTGCAAGCTGATTACATTGTGGGCAATTAGATTTTAAGTGCACCCACAAGTGTAGCAGCGAATGCTGGTGGGAGATGATATCACTGAGGATTGGTGAGTAAATAAAGTTAATATTCGTGTTGTAATAATGTTCGAAAAGCAAATAATATTTTTCACCGAAATTATTTTCATAAAATAAGATAGTGTTTACTTGTTTAGTCTTGTCTGTATCTGTCTAAGATTTAAAATCATACATAACAGTGTTTAGTTTTAGAGTTGAAACCACAAACGACCCCACATACCAAGGAGAAATGACAGAAATTATGACTTAAAGAACATCACTTCCCTGCATAATGTTATTGTCTGGTTTAATATTTTTAACCTTTCTTTCAACAACAATGCAAGCATAACCTCAAATTAGTGTTCTTAGTACCAAACAATGATACAGATTTGGAAAGAGTTGTGTAACAACATCAGTAATTACTTAAGGAATTACGGATATGTATTTATCAACATGCAGTAATTGCATAACGGACAAAAGCACTTTTAAATGTGGTTTCATTAGGGTGGCGCCATTCATTAATAAAATTGTAAAACAAAATCACAATCGCTCTTAAAAGACTTATCCAACTTATCAGAAGTAATTGTTCTAAACTATTAGATTAAATTCACAACATGCCACTAATTCGTGTTTATTAGTCTTGTTATGCCTTGACATTGGCAGTTCACTAAGTTCAGGCTTTACTAAACTCATACAGCAACATCCAGGTAAATTTCACAAATTTCATTGGTGACTTGCATGGAATTTTTCCCGTTCACTAATTTTTAACCAGCTGTAACTTTTTTCAACATCCCCGAATTTAACATATTTTTGGTTAAGTGAAGCTTATCTTACTATTTCAACACTATATGATGTGATACAATGTGATCCGCGCAACTGAATGCGACTGCAACGACATCTATTGACAAAATACGAAAGACTTTTTCGACTACCCAACAGATGCACCTTTTTTTCAATAAATGAACCACCTTAATTCACGTAAGTGTTTATTTTCTTTTTCGAAAACTTCGCATTGTTGCATCTTCACTGCGACGTCGCTCAAGTTGACTGCAACACGCGTTGCATGTTTTACGATCATTTATATTTTTCTCACTCAACATAAATTATGAAAGAACATTAAAAGTTATGTGATTTAAGATGTTGCTGCAGACAATGGGCGTGGCGTGAGAAAGAAGGGGCAGAAGATAGCATAGTAACATCGTGCGAGTGTGAGTGTAGTTGTGAGAAGTGTAGGAAAATTTAAATGTGTGAGGTCAGAAAGTTTTTGTTGGAATATAAAATATTCTCTGTGGTAGGTCCGTGATTAAAAATAAGTACGTGGAAAGATAAAAATAAATATACTCAGAATGCCGATACACTTTTTTTTGAAAAAAAAAAGAAATATATTTTAAAAGCACAATACAATTTCAGAACCATTTGTTTCTTAGTTCTACAATTGTAAGTCAATTGGTGTTCGCAGTTCAAATGGCTTCTAATGTAGGCTTCATATGGATTACACTTGCCAACTTTTCAACACAGATGGCTTTATCTTGTCGAGGCCAGCTCTAACACCATTGATTATTGACAACTTTATTTTTTAATGAGAAAGACCAGTCCATGATTGTTACAAAGCTTAAAGGTAAGATTAAGTATAAAATTATAAAACTTCGATGTGGCCAACTCTGAATGTTTGTATATACGTATATTCTAAAAAAACTGCGAAAATAGTTAAATCTATCAAACGCCTCAGATAAAGCTATTATAAAGTGATGTAAATTTCATAAAAAATAATAATGAGGAATCCAAAACAATTTTCTTCAATTGCAATATTACACATTTCGAGAAATTATAGCGTTTTTCTATATTATAATCGTACGCTCTTTTTTCAAAAAAAAAATTTTTTTTTTTTTTTTGGTTTTTTTCTTGAAAAGTCAGACCTCACTGTAAAATTGCACATAAAATTAATATTAATGAATTAGGCGGAAATTAAGAATCAATTAATATGTATACCTCACAAATAAATACAACTGATAAATAAATATAACAACTGTTGAAAATCAGCAAAGCCATTTTTAATTCTGTGAGTTAATAAACACAACCATTATACTAATATTTTTTCATATAAGCACATATTTATATGCGTAATATTTTTCTAGTCTCCGATTCAGTAACAAATCACAATAGTTTACAGCTTCAGCTATTTACGACCGGTGATTTACAACAACAACAAACGAAAGACTTAAGCCACAAACTCAATTTCATTAATTTATTAAAATGTGCAAACGAGTGCGGTGCCTGACGTTACATTGCGCACAAATATTATGAGAAAACAACAAAAGCAAGTGTGAGTAAATTTCATACGTAATTCAAACCGGTTCCGTTAGCCACTCAGATGGCACAACTTGAGCCCCGGCACCGTCAACGATGTAGCATTCTACATTGACTGGCGTCACTTTGTCTCCGCTGCCATCATAATCTCGCCAGCGTGTCSGCGACTTACAAAAGACCCCACAAACGCATGCAACATCAGCGCTTGAACCCAGTTACGGAACAACTGTATTTATGTGCGTTTGTTGTGTTGTGTGTGCCTTTATAGTTGTATCTGGTGTTTGAGTATCGCCTGAATTCGCATCAGACGGATTGGCTTTATTTAAGCGTAGTTGAAAATGTTGTTTGAAATAAAGAGGGATTAATTACTTATCATTAAGTAATACCATCTCAGAGTTCCGTTTATATTATGTAAGCAAGCGTATATACTTGGAGTTTTAGCACATATTTTATAACCACAAGCTGGTTAAGTTTTATAGTGACTATAGCCACCCTCTTAGCTTTAATTTTCATCAAATTGATATTATTATTTTCACAAGCAAATAAATGTGAATAAAGCTGCAAGAATCTAATAAATTTAAGGCATATTTAGCTGTAGCGCAAACGACGCGAAACGTCCCCAATATTTTTATAAAATTACAGATAGTTCAACATAACTCATAAACCTTAGAAAAACGCAACTGCATGGTGGTCACCGGACCGTACCGGAGTAGTGGTCAGTATAACAGTCCTCTTCGCCAAGTTAACCAATTGAAATTCACTGAGTCGATTCTTACTTGATCTTTGGTGTACATCAGTGGAGCCACATTTTCCTCCCATTCACAAAACGCAGAAGCAACTCCTTCCGAAGCATTAAAATACCATCAAATACTGCAGTGATGCCATCCTAGATTACCGCCGGCCATTTTTCTTGCCCATTGTTTCTTGCGGTCGTTTGAGGCGCTTTTAGTCTCTTGTTCGACTAGGCGACAGTCTGTAAATAATTTCTGACAAACGTCACAAAAGCAAAAAAGTTTCCGTACGCAAGAACCAAATCTCGAATCGACTCACATGCCTTCTTCCATTTCTCTAAAATTCAAGGGTGTGTGCCTACATCCACATGTAATCAAAACAAAGCTAGTCCGCTTCAACCAACATAGAGAGTTGAGCTTTATAGAATTCCGATTTGTTTGCCTTATTAGTTCGTATAACCACATTTCTGAAAGAAATTACTTTTTGAACCAGTTGGTCGTTTTGGACATAATTGATACAAAATTCTTTTACAATAATACCAATTTATAGTTTAGTTTATGCGCACCCAATACTTTGTAGATAGCAATCGAAAACCTAAATTAAATTTGAACAAAATTGTTAGTAACGACTTTTATCGTTAAATTGTCGAACTCTTAGCTACAGCACATTGTGTCTAAAGTCTATCTGTGCATTCTCTGTAAATATATTTGGGCTCCCCTATCAGCAGCCCACGCATTTGCATATTTGCACAAATTTGCGCCAAAATCTGAAAAAAACCGAAAATTGTGCGCCATTTTCAGCGCGTCTAATGGAGCAATATTTTTGCAGTCGCACTTTCATTACTGCACTTTTCCGAGTTTTTATTGGCACAACCCCTCCACTGCCGCTGAACAGCTACTGACGTCGAATAGTCGACTAATTGTTGTTTTCACGAAATTTTCAATAAAGTTAACTTGCACCTGCAATAGAATATCAAAATTCGACAAATAAATGAACTCAAATTAGGTAATAATTCACAGCTATTGACTGTCCACAAATAAATACTCTGGTATATGAGAGTATGTTAACGAGGGTGGTCAGATAAGAGCTTCGCCTGTAAGAAGAGAAGTACATTTTTTTTTTAATGTTGATGTATTCTGAACATAATTTCTTTTTAGCGCGGTACATTTGACCTAGCGATGTTCCAAATTATTTAAAGCGCCTAAGAAATAATTTTTCTGTTGAGCTGAAAAGCTGACATCCGCGATTAAAGATTATCTGAAAACCACCTTATTCTACTCAGGTGAGAGAAACAGAAGGAGTATGAATGGAGTCAATGGCAGCAGTTCGTAGTTCAATTTGACCAAAATGGCTTTGGCAAAAGTTTGAGTCATACTACAATGGGGGTACTGTCTCTCGAATACGGGATTGAATTGTTATATTAATAGAGACTCTGTGGATCACCCAAGCGTTTTGCGCTGTTCCAGATACTCGATGTAGAGAGCACCTTCCTAATTAGAAAATATTGGTTCATTGCTTTCCAACTGATAAGGTACTCTTCCCCATCCTCCATAAAGTTCAGTTTCTTGGTTACCGATGAATGCTGTTGTTTCAATGTTTCGGCGACGGTCACGAAACAATAAACCAGATTTATTTCATATTCAACTAACAGAGCACCAACTCGCCGACAGCTTCTCTTGCGTATTATGTTATGCTGGATTGGAACGACGTGAACTTTTGAGTTGCCTGCAGTCTCCACAATCTCGGCAGTCTTATATACAATACGAAATCGAAATTACCTTTCTCCATTTTTTTAGAAGTCCGCGGTCAAAAATACAATTAACCCGATTCGACAAAAACTACACGATAATAAATTTCCATCACGGTAGTTGTGCCATCAAGAGTTGCGGCTTAATATCCTTTCGAACCGCCCTTTTAGGGAAATATTTGTTGCGCACCGCCACTTCGCGTCAATTCACTTGCATTTTGTACATGTTCACAGTTATATACTTGAACTGCCGATTGCCAGCGGTTGATAAATTCGCGGCGTGTGCAGTTTCTCGTACAATCGTATCGGATACTTGGTCATATAAGGCGCTGACTACCTGCCGCAGTGGTGCGCACGCGTCCAACTTGGGCGCCCGCTGTTGCCGATGTTGATTAGATAAACAACACTCTAGCAAGTGCACCGATGATAAAACCAACAGCAGAGTGTACAACAAATCTCAAAAAAATCATTCAGACACACACACATACGGTTTCGAATGCGTGCAGCCATTCACAAATTACACAAACTTTTAACTCTTTATGGTGATCAAAAACAGAGACGTGAATTTATTGAAACTGGTAATTCTTTGTCGATGTGGCAGCAATACCACCGAACTTTGTTGAGGGGAGTGCGCGTATTACGGGTTTCGGATTCAGCTTAATAAATCTGTTGGCGTAATATTTGCTGAAGCCGCGGAATGTGACTGCGTATCCGTCCGTTGGTCGGATTAACTGCATGTGCGACTATTTGGCTAGCGTTATTTTGATATTTCTACAAGTTGAATGTGGTGTTGTTGCTTTTGGGCTCGCAGCGATCTTGTTTTTTATTAGCGCAAGCGGCAGTTTATTTGTGACAGCAAATTTTGTCGCATTCACGCCATTTTGTCGTGAGCGTTGCGGTGAAATCAGGAGACGCAGAGTAAAATTGCTGTCATGTTGCAGGTATCTGTTCCACATTTTCACATATACTCGCATATATGTGTGTTAAGTTTGAAGAAGTGGCATTAATGGCTTTCGCATTCATTTGGATTTGTTTCGCTTTGAATGAATGAATTTAAGGGAATACCAATTGCATTAAAATGCTGAGAAATTTCTTTCCATCCAACAAAAATTTACGATATGGTGCAAGTAATATATGTGAGTATAAAATTTCGTGTGGTAATACATGTATGCTGTGAAATTTGGAGTCAAAAGCACTAAAATGTATAAAGGTAGGTTGTGGAAAGCGACTAGCCGAAGCGCAGTGATTATCTCTCCTGCCTAATAGATCCAATTGTTCGCAACACCGAAGCAATATTTTTTTTTACGTCTTCGCAGACCATTGTAGACTTTTAATATTATTACTATTAATCTACATATCTCCATTCTTGCATGGGCACGATAAACTTTATGATTTGTTTTACTTCTTCAAGCCTAAATTTATCTTATTTTGTTACAATGCCATAAATCACTGCACGACCACCTTTGCTGAGACGGTTATTTACGATCAAACTTCATTTGATATATACAATTTCTTACTCCGCAAAGGTGTCAACCTCAAAAGAGACGTGAGTGTCAACTTTTACTTTTTGATTATTGATAGATTTCTTTTCTTACATAAACTTGACCAGAGAATGTATGAAAATCGTGTGAGGATCAGATTTTAAGAACAAATTGAATGTAAAAGGAAGTCAAGCACATCTCATGCTATTCAACCATCGTCTTCATTGATTTGTGACACAGTCAGCCGAACCAACTTTACTCTCATAATGATGGGACCAGCACATTCTTTTGATATTCGTATATTGGCAGCGTTATTGATATCTTTATTGTACATACACGGTAATAATTTTATGAACTTTTACAGACTTTGGTATAATTATTACTTGTTCCTACATTCATCCCGACCTGTTGACATTCAGATTTTTCAGATACTCTATTTTCAAGTAGTGTCCCTATGTTCGCGTCTATTTACATTTTAAGCCCTGACCTACTTGTTGTCGGTCAACTACTAGTTTCTGCAATCGGCAGTTCTTTCTGGCCTTGTGTAAGCATAAATAAGTCTAAAAAGCTTTCGAGCTTCCTCTGGAGTTGTTCGAAATAATATGAAATCCATTAATGTAATGCATTTCCTCTCTTCTGACTCCTCCACATCTACGTGAGTAATGCTGAAGCTCCTTAGATCCCACGCTTACATTTATGAAACTAAAGTAACATAAAAATACAGAGTGATAAAATACATACCTAACTGAAGGTGATCCAAACCAAGTGGAGATCACTTTTTCACGAAATACTCACAAAAATTCGTAAATTCGCTTTGTGATAAAACTTCCAATATCCTCTTTAACCTCCACCAAAGCTAATAGTCTAATAAAAAAGTTAAAAATTTTTCCAAAATCCCATATATTTAATTTGAAAAAAAAAAAACATTTAATAAATATACGAATTTTTAGTTAATTTAGCACTCATTTGTATAAGTTTAAGTAAATCCCTTCATAAAATTAAAATTACTCTATACATGCTTTGTTCGGTCCATTTTGGAGTATGCAGTGTTCATATGGAGACCATATTGCATATCGTCAATTAATAGGATCGATCGTGTCCAAAAGATTTTTCTTAAATTTAAATTAAAATTAACTTCAATGCTCCCCAACGTTGTCTCAGATCTATTTCCCCACTTTATTATATAAAGTAAACCACTAACTTTGTTGAATATGCTCCTATCAAGCGAGCTACGCGAGAGGTTAACTCGATTTCTGAAAAAGTTCTTCTTGATTTTTTCTCACTCTAGGGTATCCTTCATTAATACCATAAATTCTGTTTTTTAGTTTAATTTAATTACTTATGTACTTTTAATTGAATTATTTTAGAAATCTATTTAGCATCCTAATTTTCCATTAGTCTGTAAGAATTAATGTTCATAGACTTAACTAAATAAATAAATAAATAAATTATATATTAGCCATTCAGAACACCTCCAACCACTGGCAACCCTTGCGGAATATGACCTACAGGTGCAAGAGCACCTTGCGCTACGCCGCCGACAGCAGGCAAACCCCCGGCGGCACCTGTTAGAGTGCCTGTTGCAGCGCCAAGCGGTAGACCCCCTGGAAGGGGTAGCTGTGGTCGGCAGTCGCCACTAACGAAAAGCACTAAAAGGATGCAGATTTTTATGAGGATAGTAATTAATTAGAACGGTTAAGACACTTATGTTACTATCGTGTCAACTTACTTGTTAGAAACAATAATGCAAAAGCTATAGTGCTGATCCGGAACATGTTACGCTATTGATAAATCCAACAAGAATTAGTTAACTCAATTTTTTTCATCATATTTATAGCAAAATTTTGTTGACAAAGTTTAACTGAACACAACAACATAACTGTCTGTTTAAAAATTGTATGCAAGCTTTAAAGCATTGAAATTTATTGGTTTCACTGTTTCTAAGTTATGCAAGCTATGACTTTTCGCTTCAGAATACGAGTACGCTTTCAGGCACGTATGCGTGCGCTTACATATGTGCAACGTGAGAAAATTATGGTTTGTTCATAAAGTACCCAACATTTAACTGACTCATATTCGTTTTAAAATAACAATAAAAACACGTTCCAGCAATTCTAAATTAACTAAAATCTAAGTGGGACATAAAGTAAATATAGAACACCGCCAACGTAAGCTGAGCACATCCTAAATATTGGAAAAAACTAACAAATCGGAATAATCGCCAATTGACGTCAATTTCAAAATTTCGATTTTCTCGTTTGTCAAGCTGGCGCAAAGTCGTTACTCTAATTAAACTAAAATATCTTTCAATTGTTCAATGTGATCCAGAGGAATAGAAAAAAATACACTTTCAGGTATTTTAGTACAATTCTTTAAAAGCCTGAAGGATGAGTTTCAGTGTCTTCAGCAAATTTGTTTTTTTTTCGGTTCTGGTTAATTTTCATCATCTTCATAACCTCTTGTTACCTGGTGGCATGTATCATCTTTTTTTTTTGTTTTTTTGTTTTTGCGACTTCTACTCGACTGCGCTTTTGCAAAAACTACAGTCAAGAGTTTAGCATTGATACATAGAGTATTAATCAAACTGTGTTAGAGATGTGTAGATAATTAATTCTCTGATATCGATATAAATATTTTCAATTAGCGTCATTAAAAGATATGGATGGACGAATTACAGAGCCAAGTTTTTAAAAAATTCAGCACAAAAACACTTCTGCAGCATTTTCAATGTTTCTGTACCTATAGTTTCATTCAAAATACAAAAATTCGAGCAAACTCGTTGTTAAATACTGTCCTTTGTAAAAACCGCTTAAACATTACCAAACTCTACTTACACATAAAAGAGGTTGTTTTATTGCTTTGGTTTGCATGTCGAATCTTAAATATAAATCAGTTGGAGACAAATTTGAACAACTGAAGACTCTTCACATCCTAAACTCTGCTAGAATTTGTAAATGTCGCATTCATGTCATATCGAATACTTTCAGATAGTAGGTTCTTGGTGTTGGGCTTAAAATCGTTTATCGATATTTATACATTTCGAACCTCATGCAGATTTTCGACGATATTCTACGTTTTCAAAAACAAAATATTTTCACAATACAATTTGTTTGAACGCCATATTTCTCACCATTATTTCATAATGGAGATTTTAACTAAACATCTTCTGAGAAGTAGAAAGCTAGTATGAAAAAACGCTGATCTTCGTTTTATAGTTGCGCTTTCAGAAAGTAAAGCAATTTAATTGCATAAATGTGGTTAGAAAAGTAAAAAGTTATATATTCGAATAAAGGGGCAATGGTCACATGAGAGCATGAAAAACAGCAACGTCGAATAAAGTAATCATTCCTGCAACTAAACTAGATGAAAGCTTTTTCAACTTATATCGTAAGGAATCCTTCTGGACTTTCAGAGTGGTGCAGCTGCCTAAAGTATTTCACTTTAAATTGTTTTTATCAATACCTGAGCGATTCTCACCTTTTATTCTTACTTTTGCAAAAAAAAATATGCAAACGATCACATGTGCATCTTAGTCATAACACTTAAAAGTAAATCATCTGCAGGTACATAAGGAGTAAATGGTTACCGCAGGTCGGCTTGATTTTCACAAAACAGCTCAAAAGCACACAAAAGGAAATAAAACGTTTCAAACAGAAAAAGAACAATTATCAGTGAAGAATTGAGACTACATATACAGTGACTGTCGAAATGAAACACACCAGTGTATATATATGTATGCATAGCCAATTAACGTCGTTTAATTGCATTTGATTGCAAGTTGCAGATAATCGAAAAAATACATTCCCGACTCGTTGACGGCTACAACCACAAAAAAAACCATAAGCAACACACACACATATATAGTACATGCACATACCTGTACATACGTTTATAAAAATAGCCAGCAAAACAAAAGCATAGCGTACCCGCGAATGCAGTTGACTCCACCGCCAACTTTGCATTGATTATTTTCCACAAAGTTGCAGCACGTCGGAGGCGCTGTGGCGCACCACCCATGGTCTGCAAGGCAATTGCTAAGCTTTTTATTTTTAAGTTTTCAAATATTTTGTTTTGTGCTTTTTGGCGCTCACAAGGCTGCAATGTTTCTCTTTTCTTGTTTTTCATTTTAGTTGTGTTTTGCCCTTCTCACTCTCAGTTGGCTGTCTAATTAATGCACAAATTGTTGCGGTTGCGCTAAAACAAGCGCTTAAAGGTACTTACTACCACCAATAATACCAGCACCAAAGTTGTGGAAACAACAGCGGCAACAGTAACGGCGACTTCCTCTAACTATATACATACATACATAGCATTTGTAAAATTTTACGATTCTTTTCTGCTGTTCATTTGCTTACGACGGAATTGTTCTTAGTTTATTTAGGTTTTTGTACACTTTTAGTAACTCAAACCGTCCCGCTGATTAGAGACATGCCCTGACGTGCTTGTGTCGAATGATGGGCAGCTTGAAACCTTGTCAGCGTCACTTTACTTTGAGAAATCCAAACAGCTAACAAGTTGCTACAGTTTAATGATTATACTTTGTATATATGCGTTTGACTGTGTAAATACTTTTTTTAATTTTTACTGCCTCGGAACGATTTTTCACTGTCATGGCTCTGGGGAACGGGACAGAAGCCAAGCACCGAATTGATTAACATGTTAGACAACTTCATCTCACCCAAGCAGATGCTCCAACTATAATGCCTCAAAGATTACATTTTTGTATATATTGTTCTTGCTGTTGAATGCAAAGCGCTCAGTTCGGTCCAATGACAGCGTCTAAGTGAAATATAGATTCTTGTCAGTGGTGTTATTGGGGGCTGGTCGATGGTTAACTGGTTGTTGTTGATAAGAGCATACAGTGTGGTTACCAAAGGGAATTACGTAATTGAGACCATTCGCCAATGCGTGGAAGCACGAAAGAAGAAGAAGCAGCAACAGTCATTTGACATGTTTCGTTTATTTTCGCTATTAATTAAAATGTTTATTTTTTATTTTTTTATTATGGTAAATGCCTGGCTTTTTAACGGTATTCTGGGTGATAAATACCTGCAACCAAGCTGACTATGTAAAGCAATCAAATCCTAGCCCTTCTTAGCCCCAATTTACCCGTTGTGGTAACCTCTAATATTCTTTTATTATTTTAATGAAATTAAGTACACAGCTTTTCTTAAAAATTATTGGGTTTAGTACTGAATATGAATAAATCTCAATTCTTAAGGTGTTACTATATTTTCCGATTTGCTAGTTTAATTTTTTCCTCATATGGCTTTAGCTCAACTTTACTCATTTTTTCTCCAAAACCCAGTTCCATTCACAATAAATCAAATAACAACACAATTTATTTTTAAAGTAATATTAAGGATTTTTATTAAATATTATTTAAATGCAAGATTGGCAGTTTGTAGTAAATAAAAAAGCTAAGCCTTAACAGTGAAACATCTAAAAAAAGTACTTACCCTCGTAACAGTCTACTTAACAGAAAAAAAGGACCGAACAAAAAAAAATGTTCGGCCAACAGCAGATGCAACGCTACTATCCATTTCCCTCTCGAGTGTATTCACAATATGGGCATCCCCTCCTGGAGGAAGAGGCACAGTTCGTTCCCGTGCCACATATTTGTAAAAATATTCGTGTTTAATTTTTATAGTAATCTCAAAAGATGCTGGGAATTTTTTCTTAAGCCTTCCATACGATTTCATTCGATCTTTAAATTAGCAGCAGCTGTCGCTGAACCGCATAGCCGAAACCAGGAATGCAGATCCTGAAAATAAAGACAATTTTTTATTAATTTAAACAAATACTTGTTGCAGTCAAAAAACAACAAAAGTAGAGTTAGTGGCAATTATAATAATAGTTTCGACACTTTTCGGCACTTTTTCATCGAAAATAACTCTTTGAAAGCAATTGACCGTACGACCGCTGGTCGAAACATCTGACGTGCTCGATGATTACAGATGAATTCCGAGCTAATAATAACACCAGAAAACAGGAGATGCCGGGACTGGTGATGGTGCATTGAGTGGTTGGTTTTTTTTTTTTTTTTAGTATGCTCACAATCGCCAGTTGCTCTGCCGCTTTTGCCATCACCGCCACTTATTGCTGACCAGCAGCTACCTCATCAATATACCATTAGCACTGCTTAGTATTTCCACTATAAATACATAAATGAAAAAAATAAAATAAAAATAAAAATCAGAACTTAGCAATTTGCTCTTCAAAAATCCCAGCAAAATAATTGATATTTGAATCGAAAAAATTGTAAAATGAAGTCAGCGTAAAAATTTTGAGGTTCACCTAATATTCTGTCATTAAAAAAGTTTATTGTCCATTTGAAGAATTTAAATTGCAATAGTGTCTAAAAGCATCACAATAATTCACTAAGTGTTCACATTTATGACTGAAAGTGTGAATTTATAATCGGCATTCATTTTGGCAAATAGTAATTTATCAGCCAACAGAATTCAAAAAAATAATACATACACACATATTTATGTTTAAAACAGCAAGAGCTGCAAAGATTGGAAGAAAATATAAAAATAAAATTGCAAAGAATCGAAGAAAGCCCGAGGCAAGATGAAGAAAAAATTCTATGAAATATAACTTCATACTTATTATACAAATACATGGTTGTAAGTGTGTATGTATTCCATCATCTGCGCGTGCAATTCACACAATTGAAAGCCGACCAACACGCGTTTGTCAGTTTTACCTTAATGATGCTGGCGTCCTAAGTGTGGCTTCGTCAATTAGACGAGTCACTTCATTATGGGACTGGTAATTATTTATGTGCGTCAAAGTCCTAGTAAATGAGTTTGTGGCGAATAGACAGGTGGCGGATGTGGCTTTTTTTTTATATATATATAGAGATGTATGTATATATATTTCAATATTTGTATAACACATATTTATGTTTGCAAAGAATTGTTTTAATATTTTCTTTTTATTTATCTCATTAATTGCCTTTTATGTAAGAAAATGCTGCACGCACATATATTTGCTTATGAATTTTTACTTTCTTTGTTCTTTTCACAAAAGTTCGTCTCTTAAGTCTTTAGATTTTGTGGACGACTTTTTAATGGACACGCAAAAACAAAGTGTTAGTGTTGTTGTTATAAAAGTTTGTTATTAAATATAACGGTTTTATAAACGATACATCAAGTTTAATGATTTTTTGTAGAGAAGACACAATTTGACGAATTTGCTAAAGCATTAAAAAGGTGAATAATTTGGAAATATTTTCTTTTTTTTTAATTGAATTAATAGCAAAGCCATGAGTTTCTAATTTGGCAGCCAATAAAAGTATTTTATAATCACCAAATGAAATACAATTTTTCAGCTTCATGAAATTCATTATTTTTTGATATTGCGGAATATAAATAAATAAAATCTAAAGCTAATTTAACAATTTATTTTAATTGGCAATTATTTATTTTGTGATAAACTAACTCAAGTATTTATTGAGCACAATAAATATTCTGCTAATAACACGATTAGCAAAAATTGGCTTTGTATTTTGATTTGTGGCACATAAATTAACGGCATAAATTAATGTTAAGTGCATAATAATTGCTTTGTGTAGAAGTCAGCCTAATTCTTACTTTAACTACCGCCCCACGAATGCCATAAGTGTTAACTATGAACACCCACGCCTTGCATGTTGGCCAAATTGCAACATAAAAACAACAAATGAAAACACTATTTATTTTTTATTTTTATTCCTTAGTTTTCTAATTAACACGCAAAATCCGCCTATCTAAAAACAACAAGTCGCAAACGCCATCAACACGCCAACATACGCGTTAAAAAACAATAAAAGCAAATAATGAAGCACGAGTAAATATTTTTGCCACACAGATTTGCGTTTTTCATCAGGTGTTGCGGAAAATTATTAATTTGGCACGCCACATGTGGCAAGCGCACGAAAAGATTTTCCGCCTATCCACATGCCAGTTAAGAGAGATTTCTTAATTTCGCGATGGAAATATGAACACAATGCGCATGAGCATACACACACCGATAAATGTGTACATATATTTATATTTATGTTATTTTATTTTTTTTTATAGAAATCCCACTATCTCGGAAATGGGTGTGCATAAATAATGCCTTTGCCGATTATGACGTTTTTGTAGTTGTTGTTTGTTGTTGCATTTTATCGCTGCCTGATTTTTCGACAGCGATCGCATGCTGCGGCAACACTTGTTGGTGATTTCCCAATTAAAATTCTTGCAAATATTTGTTGTTGTTGTTGTAAATTGTCTGCCAAAACAGCTTAAATAATTGCGATTTTTTGCTCTATCTTATAATAATACCAAATAAATTTGTAATGAGTTTTTGTAATGCCATAAAAAGCATATCTGAAGCTATTAGCTGCAATTATTTTCGAAGTGAAATAGTTTGTTGCCTGGAGTATGTATTCAGTCATATCTACACACAAACAAATGATTAATCAATATGTAAAAGTTGGACAGCAGTAGTCTTCGAAATCAATTAGCAAGAGTTGGGCGATAATGAAATATATTAATTAATAATATTCCGTCCACATATACACATGTGTATATACGATATAGATGCATAGAGATATTCTTAGCAAAAGAGCTGACTGGATTAATAGTCATGAGCACCATATTGAAGAATTAAGTATAATAAATAATGCATGACCTTAATTTTCTTTAGATTTTAGAAATATGTATGTGAGATGAAGTTCTTTGTATGTGACGAAGTTCTTGAAAACCTTAATGTATGCAGTTTATCTGCTAAAAATTATGTTTTAAGCTCCTTAATGTTTGTCATTAAATTTAACAGCGATTTTTTTCTAACTATGACCAGCCTTTAGTTAATTGCGGCTAAGGTAGTATATTGTGTTGTATTCTTTAGCATTTTATTTGCTTGCTGGTTTTTTATAAGTTCAGTAAATGATGTAATGATGACTATAAATAAATACTAAGACTGTTCATAAAATCACAAAATGCAAATTAATCAACTTAGTATTATATTTTCACCTTCATAAAATTAATATGTTTCATACTGCCTGCAACGGATGGTATGAGCAACTTTTGAATGTATTTCAAATAATTTAAAACGATATAGAAAAACTGAATATATCTATTTAATTCCTCAGAATTTCAAAATAATATACGTTAGTGAATGTTTGCCATTTTTTAGTAAATTTTGTATATAAAAATTTCCGAGAAGTACATTTAGTTAGAAGTTCGCTCTAAAACTGCGATTGCATTTTCCAAACAGCAAAAAGATATAATATGTATTTATCCACAAGCGATCTCCCTCACCTCGGAAGGCCATTCCAAAGATTTTAGTTTATTTTTGCGATGCAAAATCTTCTCATGAACCGATTTCAAATGGTTTCAAACTTTTTGAACCATGATACATCTCGAAATTCATTCTATAAAGAATTTTTCAATAGGGACGCTACAAAAGCAGACAGATAGGGATAGCAAACGACACCATGTACCGTATTTTTCACGCTCTTTTGACATTTCTCTAAAGTAATTTTATTATAGAAAAATATGCGATGCAACAACGGGTCGAATTTGTTAATATTTTCTATCGACATTCGGAGTCAGTGATTTCAACTTTAAGAGCGCTACGTCCAATTTATCGTCGTCGTCATAATCAGATCAAAAATTATGCGCCTAGTGGAAAAATTTGATTCCACATGCTGATGCATCAATTGAGGAAGACATCCTTGCAAGATCAAATTGACGTAAGAACTGAAGAAGCTGAGCAACAACTTGAAAATGATCCGGATTTTCATCGAAAATTATCTTCGGCGATGAGGCTATTTTTGGCCTTATTGGTAAGGCATCAATCCGCACGTACTCCATGAGTCACCATTGTAACCCAAAAAATTACGGTTTGGTTCGGTTTTTGGGACGCGGGCGGTGTCATTGGGCCCTACTTCTTCCATGATGGCCATGACGGTTTAATAATAACCAAATATTTTTGGCCCGAATTGAATGCAACGGTATTATATGGACTTGGACAATATGTGGTTCTAATGGAATGGCGCCACAAGTCACACAGCGTTTGTCACAATCGATTTATTGAAAACCAAATTTGGTGAAGTTGTTATCTTACGAAAAAGCCCAGTCAATTGGCCGCCTCGGTCGTGCGATTTGACGCCAGCGACAAGTGATAAACTTCGTAAGAATTATACTTGAAAACCATCGAAATTTAGATTCAGCATCTGGAAATCCATACATATTGGCATAAAATGTACATTCACAGGAATACAGAATTTTATTTTTATACCAAAATTTTGTAGGACTTTTAGTGAAAACCCCGTTATAAACTGAGATAAGTTCCACAGAGAATAAATATTAAATAAAAGAAAAACAGAAAACACAATACTGCACTACAAATAGGCGTGATGAGTTTATTCTTGTATTCTATAATCATTATTATAGACAAAGTTACAAAATACCAATGTAATTGAAACACGCGATTACAAAACACAATTTCACAAATTTAAAAATTCTCTTCAACTTCAACGTTGGATCGGTACCAAAGAGACAGTAACTGCAATTTACTGAAATTTACCTGCAAATTCAACACAAATTCCGTAGCTTGTTTGGCTACACATCGAAATGAGATCATTTGAAGCACAGAATTTCAATAACAAATTTGAAAAATAATGGTTAAGGTCCAAATAATCAAACGTTAGATTGACAACATTGCAGAAAAAGCGCTGTGGATGCTTGAAACGCTTAAAGATAACACTAGAATCAAATGCAGCGCAATAAGCGTACAAAAACTCACCGAATGTTCAAGTGCAACTGCAGCAAGTTGACTGTGACATAAAAAATGTTGTTGTTGGAATTGGCAGTACCGACGAGAAGACAAAACAGATCAATAAGTTTGCGTGTAAAGATAAGAAAATCCAAAAAATATTGCGCCGTACGCCCGCAAAAGAGACCCTTCCACGGCTGACAGGCGGTAAAAGTGGCAAACTAGACTCAGCGGAAACTTCAGGAAAGTGGATTATGAAAATCCGCAAAGAATTTTATTTTTTTACTTATATTTTTTTACATATGGCATTTCGCGCAAAATATGCGCCGTGCCACACAAGGTATGACTACCTGCCACAATGCGCGAGCACACAAAATTTGCAGGTATGTGTGTGCGGTGCACGTACAGAGTCACCGTGTTATGATTGTAACATAACCCACAACATGACCTGATGAGTGCCGCAATGTGGGGTAGAAGGCGGTGGTATTGTACTGTTGCAAACCTATGTGTATGTGTATGGAAGCGTTGGATGACTGGTGCTTGGTGTTTGGTACCTGGCGCTGTTGTGATGGTGATGGCGACGCCGTTGCCGTTGTTGTTGGCGTCGCGACGTCCAGACCGCTCGAGGTCATGGTATTGGATAGTTGCCGTGCTGTCTACCAGTTCGAACGCTTTGCCGCTTGAATGCTTATGGCGCGTCATTTGACAAGTTGAAACTTCCAAATTCGCGAGTGAAAGGTAATGAACTATTTTTTTACTAATTCTTTGTTTTTTTTTAATTTGCCAGAACTTGCTAGAGTTTTACTTATTTAAGTTTAATGAAGTCGCAAAGCATTTCGGAGCAGATCTAATCATCTTGTCACTTGCTACTGGCGCTTTTACGAATTGTGGAATTTTTATGCAACAATTTTGCAGATTATCATAAAAGTGCTACTCATGTGCCGCGGCGATGCATTCAACGAACGCATGTGTGGTCGATGAGCAGAACAAAGAACGATTTAAAAATATAAGCATGAAAAATAGTTCAAAATTAAATAAAACCGAAAATTCGGTAAGCAACCAACAATCAGGCAATGCTACGAGGAGCCACGCGCTCCACCAGCAACAACGTCAATTATTTCGTGCCACAAATTTACAAAAAATGGCTGTGAATTTTGTTTGCCCTTCGCAAATGTTGTGGCACAGCTAAAGTAGCTAAGCAGCAGTTGGATTTCGGCTGCAGCAAGTAGTCTCAACAACATGCCTTGTTGTCACAATAATGCCATTGCACATCAAACATGCAAACAAGAAAGTGTATAAGCAAATAAGTAAATATGAAAGCAAGAAATCAATAATATTTTTGTGGTGCGGCATACGTCCGCCTCCTTTGTTAAGCGTTAGTTGGTTGTTGCTTTAGTTATTCACGCCATTTTTATTGCTCTGCTACATTAACAGTAAAAACGAATATATATTTACAACTTCAAAAATGAGGCAACAGGAAAATGTGGTTGCAGCAACAACATCAGCTTCAGCGGCAGCCACAGCAGCAGCACGTGAATCAAGTCAAGAATTGTTAAACATGAAAATTGGAGTCACAGGTTATAGCGGACACAATGGCTGGAACACCTGGTAGACATGACAAACATACAAAGCGACTAGGAGTATGTAGAATATGAAAAAAAAATAAATGAAATCAGCCACAACAATGCTGTACTTGAGATATTTTACAAATTTTTATTTTTTTCTGTTTTTAGAAAAATACAAACGTATAATATATATTATATGGTATTTCTTTTGATTCCTCATGTGAAAAAATAATTGTGCATACCTTCTAGATGATCTTTATCTTGTTCTAGACGATAGTTAATACGTATATCAAAAAAGTTGCCCACCTTTAGGCAGAGTTTTGACAATATAAAGTGACATTTTAGTCAGGTTACATATCTCGTACCGAGAACCCTCCTGGTTCTGCTAGGAATTGAAGAGCAAAAAAATAAAAGGGTAAAGAAACACCAAATTACTTTCCTAGGCCTATAAGGGCTTCAACTTTTACGGGTGATCCAAGTAGAGGTACTTTTTTCAGTAGTCTTTGTTTGACAGATCACACGTGAGTAATGTCAAGCTGTCATGTAAATACCATCACTTATTTTGAGACCCAGGGCTCATTATTGGATAATATTCGACCGGGGCATATTTCTGGCTCAACAAACAAAAATGCCGCATTTGGTCAAAGAGCAACACAAAAAGATTCAATAGCTGCAATTTCTTCGGAAACCATAATAATAGTTGATGTTGGCCGGTGGAATTAATAACGAGACGATGCCACTTCTCACACTTCGCATCAATCAATTCATTGAGAGAACATTTCGTTAAGCAGATAAATTCTCGTTTTGGGTCGGTAGATTGACAGCTGAAACGTAGCTGCGGCCAACATTCGAAAAAGATGATCTTCAAAGCATAAATGCCGAAGTATGGTTTTTCGAATGATAATAGGCATTCCCCATTAAAATTGAAGTTTCTGTGTTTTTTATTTAAAAATTTAGAGAATCATTCAAAAATTCTTTTGTCACGGTTTTACTCTGATTTGTACGCAATTTTTTCAATAAATGTGTGAAAATATTACAAATATTCTAACAAACCCACGGTGCAACGAATTGCATCGTCATAAGCTAGAGACTACACAGTTCATATAATCGATAATATTTATACGTGTGTACGCCGCGTATTGATTGAATATTAAATCAAACTCGTTTGGGAATTAGCAACACTTGTAAATTAAGACCACAATCTATCAAACAGGAAGATATAAGATACAGTTAGCGCGAATAAAGTTGCCTATTACTCATCACAGCGGCACAAACTTTTGAGCAACGGCAGAAACTTGTTTAAGCAACACACCATTATATATACAAATACACACTTATGCATACATCGACGTGGAGGCAATGTTTATAGATTGAAAATTCAAAACGCTATGGCAGCATACACCGTTTGACAAATTGATAGTCTGAGATTGAGGTTTATCGGAAATTTGGCACGCTACGACCCTCTTGGCCCGAACGCTGAAGTGTGATGTAAAACCCACACATGAAATCTGACATTTTCTTTTGCGTCGCGCTGTAGTTGTTGTGTAGCTTACTGGTATTAAAGGTAGAAAATATCTAGCTTTCTGTGCCCCTCCTACCAAAAATTTGACATTTACATGGACCCGCTGTAACGCACGCTGATGTTAGTGTGCATGACATGCCCACAGCATCACATTTTCAGCATCAACAGCAAAACAAAATACAAAAAATGAATAGTGACAACACAGTCGTTAACAGCAACACCAAGCAGCCAATACGCTTGATCAATCGCTGAGCTCAGTGAGTTCAATTTCTCAGGCCTTCCAAGGCGCCTTGACGTTCGGCGCCCGATGCTTTGGTAAATAATGGCAAATAGTCTTCACATGGCTCTGAATTATGCCATCATTAAAACAAATAATGAGAGTCAGTCGGCAGAGTCAGTTCAAATGGATAATGGACTTACGAATGCAGGGTTATCAATGTGTGTACATATGTTTTACATGCCTTTGCTCTTTTGTTTTTGCGTTTTTGTCGGTTTGTCGCATCGCATATTTGGTAGTTCAATTACCTTTTATGCCTCTGGGCCAACACGTATTTGTACTAATGAAGCGTAATTTATTTGCATTTTTCGAATCAAACAAAAGTCTTAAACTTGACACACACTGAGTGTATTGACATGTGCTGTAGTCGAATTAAGTCGTCTTCGAGATGAGAAAATTTGAAAATTTAAATTTTTGGGAGTGAATAATTTGTATTTTTTGAGGGTTTGCAATGTCATTAAGTACTGATAAGTTAATTAACTAGTTAATCCCAAATTGGATGCAGTTGAGCGATTAAATTATGCCCAATGAAATATGTAGAGTAATACTTAAAGGCGTAAGTATAGTCCTATTTGCGGCAAAATGTCAAAAGTTAGTCAAATCAGGAAGTTTTATCTCGGCAAAAAATGAATACTCTTATAATTAAGTTTTTTACTAAGAAAAACTTACCTCAGATTATAATATTTATAAATTGCGAGCACAATACTAAATTTATTAATGGCTTTCAAATGTATCTCATAATTCGATTATGCCAGATACACATGTTCGACTAGATATGCATGCAAATTTTCGCAATTCGACATGCGCACATGGATCACCATATCAGTGGAGCCGTCGAGAAACTTGCTTGAATATATTCTTTTGTCATATGGTACTAGCTTTTGCAGAAAATCTAGCTTAAGCCTGACAAGTAAAGCCAATCGCAAAAACTTATCTGCCATTTGAAAAAAAAATTTATTTGTATTTCTTCGTTATTGCTCAAACATTGTGCAGTTTTCATACACCCACAGAGTGGAATTCACACTGAGCGGAACATGGCTACCATAACTTATTGACTGATAGCGACAAACTGGTGTAAATATGTTAAGATAAAATTGAATTAATGCAAATAATAAGCTTGTAGTCGCTGCTGATGTGATATATCTCATGTATACATATGTATTTGTGTGTAAGTATGTATGCTTCGTTGTAATTATTTACTATGGTTTGCATGTGTTATTAGCACTAATTCAATTGCCAATTTTTTTACTTCATTTATAATCGAAATAAGTTTTCGACATAATTTTATTATGCCCATTGGGTCCAGCAATCCGCATATCGATCTAGTCAAAATTTAACGGTGTAAATACTGACAGCAGAGCATTCGCGTTGGCTACTGGTAATGGTATTAGAAAAATTATAAGAATACAAAAAATGCCAGCGAAAAACATAGCAACGTTTCTACACATTAGATCTAGTTCGCGATTAAGACCTTTCCGCTCCATAAGGCAAAAAAAAATGTTTTCAATACATGCAAAGCTTCGTCAGCCAAGCAGACAAAGAATAAACGAAGTGCTCGTACTCATTTGATTGCCGAAAAATTGCGCGAAAATTAACGTATAACTTTTTTTTTACAAATCCGGCAAGTCCACTGCAAACTTTTTCTATCTTTATGTTCCACATTTAAGTCACATAACAGTTTTTTTGAAATCCGAAAATGCAAATTTTCCAATTATTTACACACTGAGTGGCCAAACGACCATATGAAAATTTTTGTGCGAAATAGATCGCGCACAGACAATGAAATAATTTGTTGTAATTAATGTGGGCTTACACGCCCGCGATTTATCGCTTTTCAATGCAAACTTTGTGTGTTATTTTTTTGTTTTAATAAAAAGACAAAAGCAACAAAGCTGTATGCCATTTTTCAACAAAGTATGTATTGAGTGGCTAATATCTTATAGACTGCCAGCAATTGTGCAATTACATGAAAATAATTGCAGCGGAACTTGCTGGCGAGTACATATATTTGGTGGAGCAGAGTATGTAAGTAATTTATACCCAGAGCCTGCATTTCAGGGTAATTGCAATATTTTTGTACAACATGATCAGAAATGAACTAAGCAATAGTCTATATGTCAATGTTTGGCTAAGTATGCGACTTAACTTTTTTAAATCTTAAAGTTCATATTAAATCATTGAAATATCATTTATATCGATCGATAGATACCATATAAAGTCAACCAAATACTTAAAATTTTTATATTACATATATAGAGGTTAAAGTGAGTTTAGAACCAATATCATCAATTTTTAATACCTGTCACCAAATCGTTAGAAAAATAACTCCGAAAATAATTTTGAGATATCTTACAGATTAGCCGATATTTTAGGTATAACGTTAACCATAGACATTGCGGCGCCACATAATGTGTTTCTGGAGACTTCATAAGTTTGAAGTCTAATTCTGTCCACTTTTAGCAGAGAACTGGCGCTAAGAATACTATTCAGAATGACTCATAATTGATAAGTGATATTTTCATTGAGTCTGTTTAGTTATTATAAAGTGAAATTGTGCATTATTATATAAAATGGTGCGAAGTTTTTTTTTTTTTTTTTTTTTTTTTTTT